>NW_007200434.1:141574-204685 GCF_000164805.1 Carlito syrichta | reverse complement strand
CAGGTGAGAGAGAGACACAGGGCTGGGAAGAAGTGAAAAAAGACAGGTAAGAAAGATTCCCTAAAGAATACTGATAGCAGTTCACCTATGCCGTCGCCATCTTGCCCTGTCTCATATGGCTGCTTTCTTAGCCCTCTTACCTTTCTCCAACCGCCTCCCACCGACCCTGTGTGTACCTGTCAGGCTTCACCAAAGATGCACTAAATTCTAGATGGTGGAAAACTGACTCTGCATAACAGGTGGGTGAAAAAAGGCCATGAAGCCTTATATTCCCATTCTGATGGCAGCCAACTTTACCTGAGAAATGAAAAGGGAAATGCTTGGGAGAAAATTTTCAGAGAGAACATGCATTTTCATACTATTTTTTCCTCCTAAAAGTAGAGCGAATAAATCAAAATCAGAATAATACAGGTACATTTCTTCTGTTTTGTTTTTTGTTTTTTCCTCTACTGATGGAATAAATGTCATAAACAATCTCTGAGATTACTCGAGACACAGAATTTTTTGTTTTTCTTTTTATTTTTTGAGTCAGGATTTTACTCTGTCACCCAGGCTGGAGTGCAGTGTCATGATCATGGCTCATGGCAGCCTCAACCTCCTGGGCTCAGGCCTCAGCCTTTTGCCTCAACCTCCTCAGTAGCCAGGACAGTAGGCATGTGGCCACATACTCAGTCAATTTTTAAATTCTATTTATTTACTTGTTTGTGTATTTGTTTATTGTAGAGACAAGGTCTTGTTATGTCACCCAGGCTGGTCTAGAACTCCTAAGTTTGAGCAATTCTCTCATATAGGCCTCTCAGAATGCTGGGGTTACAGGTACGAGTCATCATGCCCAGCCAACATAGAACTCTTATTGATTTCAACAGCTATTTTATATGGGAGACACAAAGATTTTTGGAGATTTTTACCAGGTCTAGGAAACCACATTTGGGAAGCAGCAAAGATGGTGGAGATGTGTCAGTTCCCACCACTACTAAGTACAAAATGCAATTTAAAAGTCATGTCTACTGATCCACTGGCACAAAAACATACGTGTTCATCCAAGAAATGATTAACATGTTGACATTGCCTTTTTGGAAATGTCATCACATGTCTTCATAAAGAAAAAGGAACTGAGAATGAGGCACCAAGGCTTTTGATAAAGTCATCAGAAACAAGTGAAGAATAAGTTGCTAGCCTTTTCCAAGAAATGACACAGAGGAAAAAACCTACACTGAAAAAGTAGGTGTTTCACTGTTATTTCTTGCTCAAAACCCCATTGAGCAAAGCCACGATTAGGTTGAAAATGGTTACTATTTTTAGATTTCATATCTTTCTGCCTTTGATAAAAATGAGCATGTCCTTTCTGTGAACTTGGTAGGAAAAAAATGAGTTAATGATATTATGTGTTTTAGATAACTTCAGAGTTAGTGTTATGCCCTTTGAAGTCTCTTCTTTGTCCTATTATTTTTCTTTTCTTTTCTTTTTTAAAAATTTAATTAGAAACAGAGTCTCAGTATGTTCTCAAACTCCTGACTTCAAGCAATCCTTCCTCCCCAGTTTCCCAAAGAGCTAGGATTACAGGAAGGTGCCATTGCTCCTACTTTATTTTTCTTAATTAATTGCAGACAAATTACACACACACAGTCATTCATCTATATGTTCATTCATTCATTTATAAAGTGGCCATGTCCATTCCCTATTCCAAACTTTTGTCCCATTATGCCTGGTCAATTGTAACAACCTTTTGTTTATTTTCCTACCCTCTGTTTATTTTGTCTTTGATGTTAGGCTCTTTGCAAATCCCATTGGCCCATATCTATCTTCAGACTTCCAGATTTCCTGCATAGAGACTAAGGGAATTGTAGACTTCTTCACATAGGTAGGAAATGTTGGGAGGGAATTAGAATTAGAGCAGGGTGAGTGGAAAGATCAGCTTGGGACTTACTGTATTAGGTGTCATGAAGGTGGAACAAATGTGAAAATGACTTTCAGTGTACAATAATCTGTACAGGTCTAGGGATCAAAAGAGAGATTTTCTATGGCAAAACAGGGATACACATGATAGTTTAAACTCCAAATGTAGATGAGATCACTAAGAGATCAAGTAAAGGGAAATGGAAACTGAGCATAGAAATAAGTGTTTGCTGTTTGTGGTGTCCTTAGTGGGAAACTTATTACTAGTATGTTTATTAGGGTGGTCATGACCTGATCCTTTTAAATTGTGAAATTCTTGTATTCTTGATGTTCATTACAAGGCTACCTCTCCATTTCAAAAGCTAGTCCTAAAAACTTTCTCTCAGACAATCTTTAAAATAGACTGTAGGTATTCCTAGCACTTTGGAAGGCTGAGGCAAAAGGATTGCTTGAACTCAGGGATCAAGATCAGCCTAGGCAACATAGTGAGATCTCGTCTCTACAAAAATAAAATAAAAAAAATAGCCGAGTGTGGTGGTATGTGCTTGTATTCCCAGCTAACAGAGAGGCTGAGGCAGAAGAATCACCTGAGCCCAGAAGGTGGAGGCTACAGTGAGCCATGATCATGCCTCTGCCCTCCAGCCTGGGTGTTAGAGTGAGACTCCAAATCAAAGAAAAAAGAAAAGACAAGAAAAGAAAAATAGATTATCACCCTCATCCATCCGAGGCTAAAAAAAGAAGTCTGCATTTTTGTAAAAGAAAAACCTAATAGGAGTGGCAATCAGAGAATAAAGGCTAGAAAGGACCTCAGGGATTGCAGCTGAAGCATTTACCCACCACAAGAGAAAACTGAGGCAAAGAAAGGTTGAGAAACTCGCTCAAGGCTGATCTGCTTATAATCAGCAGAAATCTCAGTCCATGTTATCTAAAGAATACATTTAGAAAAAATTCTTTACAAGAAGTTTTGATAATGCTGGGCATGCTCCCTGAAATCAAATATAAAAATAACTCATTTCACAATCTCATATTAAAACTTTAAAATTTCAATTATTTTTTGTTTGCTAAATTGAAAAATGAAAGCAGGGTCAGGTAGGTATAATCTGTTTGACTTGGTTTCATTTTTTAAAAATTTCTTCAACTGTTTTAAAAACAGAAGGATGTAGTGTGGAATAGATTATAGAAAATCACTTTTAGTTCCCAAAATGAGGTATTTATAATTTCTTAAAAAATAATTTATAGGCCGGGCTTGGGGGCTCAGCCTGTAATCCCGTGCTTTGGGAGGCCAAGGTGAGTGAATTTCCTGAGCCCACGGGTTTGAGACCCTCCTGGGCAACTTGGCGAGACCTCATCTCTACAACAAATCAAAAACTAGCCGGGCGTGGTAGCACGCACCTGTAGTTCCAGCTGCTTGGAAGGCTGAGGTAGAAGGATCGTCAGAGCCCAGCAGGTCGAGGCTGCAGTGGCCGGGAGCGGCCACTGCACTCCAGTCTGAGTGACAGAGTGAGACTTCAACTCAATAATAATAATAATAATAATTTTTATATATACTTGTAGGAGGAAGGAGAGAAATGCCAGAAAACTAAATACTAGCAATAATAATAACACTTCATAATTATAAAAAGGTTCCAAGTTCTTGGTCAATGCAATTAGTTAGAAAGGTAAGTTTTTACCTGCTTTTTTTATTTTGTCAAATCGTAACAAATAACTGAATTTTTCTATTTAATTTGCTACTTATTTGATAATCTAAATACACAATTCTTCTTTAAAAATTGAATTATTATAGATATGCATGCTTTCAGCAGTCTAAAGAGCCATATTATAACTTTCAAAGAAAATTTTAGACTACTTTTATCTCAGAAGAGCAAGTAAAAAGTAGTAGTTTAGCTTAATTTCTACTCTGTGTATTTTTCTTCTGCAAAGTAGTAAGTGATTTAAGTGTAGAAGCCAAAACTTTTCAAGAACCGATTCTTTCTTTAAAGAGAGTCATCAGGCCAGGCACAGTGGCTCACGCCTACAATCCCAGCACTTTGGGAGACCAAGGTGAGAGGACTGCCCGAGTCCAGGAGTTCGAGACCAACCTGGGCAACATGGTGAGACATTGTCTCTACAATACATTAAAAAAATTAGCCGGGTATGGGGACACACGCCTGTAGTCCCAGCTACTTGGGAGGCTGAGGCGAAAGGATCCCTGAGCCCAGCAGTCTAGGCTGCGGTAGCCATGACTGTGCCACTGCACTCCAGCCTGGGTGGCAGAGTGAGCCTCTGACTCAAAAATAAATAGAAAATACATTATAAAATAAAACAAAAAGAGCCAACATCACCTCCTCCCTCGCCACTGTCACACAAATGAGGTAGTAGGGGAAATATGTTAGAAATTAAAGAAATGTTCATCTCTTTTAGTTCTGCACATCAGTCACTGCAATTAATATCAATGAAACCTATTTTATTTATAGCCAGAATTAAAAAATATGTCCATAATTTATTTAATATCATTTCATGTATCTGTTTATTCATCCAACTGACATTTTTGGAGGCTTTATTTCTAAACTAGGTAATTCAACTGGAAAGTATGACATAATACCAAAAGTTGATTTTGGTGAACTGAAGGAAGACATTTTTCTATTATGTAGCCAGCCAGAACTTTGGAAAGGCAGCTTAGAGCACAATATAAAGTCATAACAGAAGTAGGCCACAAAGCAAAAGAAAACATGAGACAATTCCCTCATTATTTCCTTTGTCAATCCAAATTATAAAACCAGTAGGAATCCCTACATCTTTTGATATATTCACAAACCTTCAATCGGATTCACAATTAATGAATTAGAGAAAATCTTACTGTTTAATATTAACATAAAATCATGTTTTCATGAATTTCACAGCTTTTACTTAAGATTTCCTCCTCTTTTCCCATATAACACATGCAGAAACACCCCTTCTCTTGAAAATCAGCAAATGATTGAAATCAATCAAACGTTTGTATTTGTTTGCTTGCCATCTAAAAATGGTCTTGAGGCTGTCACAGGATGGAACAGTAGATTAGGAGCAGCCTTGATAGGGTAGAACAACCCCCAAGGACAATCTTGACCCGGGGGCCCTCCATGTACTCCATGATTATACGTTTGACCACAATTCTAGATTTGTATCACAAAGATGTTTCTGGAATTAGTGTTAAATCATTTAGAAATTTCAGAGTACAAAATCTTTAAAAGTGGAGACAATATGGTGCAAGTTTAGTGAATAAAGATCGAGGTTAAAAAACTCAAGTTTAAGTCTTTCTATGAACCTTAGCTTTTTCATTTTTAAAACAGACATAGAAGTAGGTGCAGTGGCTCACATCTGCAATCCCAGTGCTTTGGGAGGCTGAGAGCGGAGGATCACTTGAGGCTAGGAGTTTGAGATTAGCCTGGGCAACATAGTGAGACTCTGTCTTTCCAAAAAAAATTTTTAAAAATTAGCCAGGCTTGGTGGCACACGCTTCTAGTCCCAGCTACTTGGGAGGTGGAGGCAGGAGGATCTCCTGAGCCCAGGAGTTTGAAAAATGATTGCATCACTGCACTGCAGCTTGGGTGAGAGAGCGATACCTGATCTCTAAAAACAGAAACAAAAACAAAAACAAGGCATAATAATTTCTGCCATGCAAGAATTTTATGAGAATAAATAGGTAGCCAAATAAAGTGTCATATATACCAGTAGTTCTCAACTAGAGACAAGGTTTGCCTTTACCCTAACCCCCTGCTCCTCTTCCCAATCCCTTGGCAGGGAACATTTGGCAAATTCTAGTAATAATTTTTGGTTATCACAACCAAGGAAAGAGTATTACTAGTAGCTAGTGTGTAGAAGCCAGAGACGCTACTGGACATCCTATAATGCACAAGAGAGGCCCCACAACAAAGTGTTATCTCTCCCAAGTGTTGATAATGACAGATTGAGAAACCCTGGCATGTATAGAGCACATAGCAGGTGGACAGGAAATGGCAGTTATCACTATTGCAAACAATATTTCAATAGTGGATCTTATTGAGTAAAACAGAAACATCATAATGGGGGAACAAATTAAATATTTCTACATCCTTTATAATGAATTAACTCCAAAATTTCCTTGGAGATATACATAATTAGCATATGGCTTGAATACTATTCTCAATAGCTCCAATGACATTCAAAATAGTATCCAGGCTGAGGCAGACTTCTACGAATGATTAAAGGAATTTTCTTGTCAAGATTATTGTATATCAAGTAGCAAACCTCTTGATATGCAAGAAAAAACCTAAGATAGGCTGAAAATACCATTTATAGAAGTCTGTCAAGGCCGATTTTCCAATTTGTTCTGTCTTGGGCCTCTGTAATGATCACCTGGTTTTCCCTTCCCACCCTCTCCTATCTGCATTGCCTTGAACTGAAATCCTTGCAAACTTTGGGCCTTCTTCACAGACCCCTTTAGGACTATCAGGCCTTGGGGCCGGTGAAACATTGCACACTATCTACGAAATACATTCCAAAGCTCACAAACTCTTGAAAGTCTTAAATTTTTGTTTCTGTGCTTTCATGCAAATATGACATTCCTCTGTCTTCCCTATTATGGAATTATCCTATGATCTTCCTCTGTAGGAATTTTTTCCATGGTAACTTTGAAAAAAATCACATAGCAGTTGGAATGCATTACACTTGAACTATTTTTTGGCATACCAATAAAATAATTTCTTTTTTTCAAGTCAGTCTATTAAACGAGATTCTGACATTTTCTGAGAAGGATCTGTATTAAATTAAATCTAGTTTTTATGGACTTTTTTAGATTTGACATCCTCATGTAAAAGTTTCCTCCTTTGTTTTGGCATATGACAATTTTAAATACTATTATTTACAACTCCTTTCCCCACTTACCTCAACTTTCCTACAAGGAACTTTCCTACTACCTTCATCCTTTCTGCATCTCTACAACTGTTTTACCTGTTTACATTTTATTTTCCTTTCTCTCTCCCTCCCTTTATTTCTCTCTTTCTTCTCTCTCTCTCTGTCTCTCTCTCTCTCTCTCTCTCTCTCTCTCTCTTTCTCTCTCTTTTTCTTTATTTCTTACTGTCTTTCTTTTTTTCATCTCACTCTGCTGCCCCGGCTGGAGTGTAGTGGCACAACCACAGCTCACCACAGCCTTGACCTCTTGGACTCAGGTGATCCTTCCTCTTCAGCCTCCTGAGTAGCTGGGCCTACAAGTGAGCACAATTATGCTAATTATTTTATTTTTTGTAGAGACGAGATCTTCTCTGTGGCCCAGGCTACTCTCAACCTCCTGCAATCCTTCTGTGTCGGCCTCCCAAATGCTGGGATTACAGGAATGAGCCATCATGCCCAGACACTGAATTTTATATGAAAGAATTAACTTAGATAGTAAGGAAATAATGCATTCGGGGTTTTGTTTGTTTGTTTGTTTGTTTTGTTTTTTTGGTATGGTTTTCCAAATAGTTGAGATTGAATAGTTTGAGGACTGTTTCCTAGAATGCTTCAAAGATGGTTGGGTGAATTCCCAATTAGGATGATTTTCAATGATTCTTTCTAGTGTACTGTTTTACTTTCATATAATCACAGCTCATTATCATATAGATATAGACAATTCGTTTTACCTAGCTAGACATTTGGGTAATATTTTCAAATTTTAATATTTTATTTTAAAATAAACAAACACATAGAGAATTTGTCTGAGGAAAGGAGAAAATAGCAGATAGGAAAAAAACTTACTTCTGGTCATTAGTGTAAATCCAGTGGTCTGTACATTATGGGGAATTAGTCTCTTTTAAGAAAGAGCTTTTAATTGCTTAATCTAAGTAATGTGGGCAATGGCATACGTGTTTTATTTTAGGGTCTATCTAGCCCACTCAGAAAATGTAATGGACCTAATTTTCATTTAGTATAGGTCTGTGCAGTTCCTAAAACATCTAAATGGCTATTAATTTAATCAGGTAATTTAACTATAGCTCTAGAAAAGGCCACCAGCTAGTTGTCACGCAATGATTATGAGGATGACATTTCTATCCCATGATGCCAGAGGCAGACTTTGATACATCATTTTCTTTTTGAAGGTTAAACTCAGATAACCTGCCTTTGGCATTTAATTAGCTACATATTAAACACTCTTTTAATAATAAAATGATTAAAAATTTTATTGCTTCTCAAATGAGGCCCTTTTAGATAGATTTAATGACTTGGTTAGAGCTCTGTAGTTTGTGAACCAAACCTTACTTAGGCCAGTATGTAGTAATGATATGCTTTACAGCTTGCAAAATCTGTATTTTATTCAAATGATGGTCATAATCATATTGGATAAAACTTATAATGCTTTTTTCTGTATTTTTAAGTCTAACTGTTAAATGTCATTGGAAAGTAACCAGAAACCCATTGGTTGAAAATTTTCAAAAATTACCAAGTTCAAGATTAATAAAAAGACTATGAAGTATGTTTAATGTGCTGAATCTTATATACTAATTGTTTACCCTTTGTAAAGTCATTTGTCACCAATGAATACCTGCAAAAAAAAAATTACAATGATTGTAGAAATGATAGAGAAGTGTGAGTGGACTACAAATCTCCATCCATATTTTCAGTTAATATTAGCTCTTCAGTGCAAATGGTCATCAAGAGAAGTCTTTGTTCATCTTTAGCATGAATTGAGAGGGAGAGGGGGGGCATTAAAATATCTGCAAGATAGGACTGAAGAGACAAATGCTGTCACACAAGAAAACGTAGTAACTGGGGGTCCGAATCAAAGTGACCATTTAACTTTTACTCTTTTTTTTTAAACATTTTAATTTCATTTTGTATTTATTTTATTATTTATATATGCACAGGTTTTAAATACTTCAGTTCAATGACAATGAATAAAAGTACACACCCATGTAATGAGCATCTCAATCAAGCTAGGGAACGATTCAGTTATCCCTAAGACTTCCTCAAGCCTTTCTAGTCAGCACCCACCCCTGCCCAACTCTTTTGAATTCTGTCACCATAGTTTAGTTTTGCTTGTTTTAGAACATCATATAAATGTAATCATGCAGTAGTATGATTCTTCTGCTTATCACATTAATTTTGAGATTTGTGCAAATTTTTGCATATGTCTGTACTTTGTTCCTTTTTATTCCTGTGCAGTATTCCATTGTGTGAGTATATCACAATTATTTATTCAGTCACCTGTTGCTGGACATTTGGGTTGTTTTCAGTGGTTTACTATTTTTGATAAAGCTATGAATGTTCTTTAACAATTCTTTTTTTTTTTTGAGCATATGTTTTCATCATTATTGAGTAAATTCTAAGAGTGAAATTACTAGGTCATTATAATATTAATACTTGTATGTTCAGGCCAGGTGCAGTGTCTTATGCCTGCAATCCCAGCTCTTTGGGAGACCTTGGCAAGAGGATTGCTTGAGGCCAGAAGTTCAAGACCAGCCTAGATAATACAGCAAGACCTAATCTCTACACTAAATAAATAAATAAATAACCCAGGTGCGGTGGTGTGTGCCTGTATTATTAGTTATTCAGGTGGCATGGGCAGGAAGATTGCTTGAGGCCAGGAGTTTGAGGCTGCAGTGAGCCATGATAGTACCACTTTACCCCAGCATGGGCAACAGAGTGAAACACTTGTCTCCATTAAAAAAAAAACAAAAAAAAAAAACTTGTATATTTAACTTTAGGAAAATTGTCAATGCTTTCACTTTTGATGTAGTTGTCAATGAGCCAGCATTTACTGCTTTTAGCTTGGAAAGATGAAAGGATTCAGTGAATAGTATTTATTGCAATGAGTAATACAAAGGTGTTTAGAATGATGGTGATTTTTCTTCTGTCTGTACATGTACAAATTTTCTCTTTTTTCCCCTCTTTTAACTTGTATTTTAAAATTGTGGGGTACAGTTCAAGGTGAGGTATACAAATATTCATTGTGCAGGTACCCTTGTTGATGAGGTATGCCCCCAACTCCAGGCAGATGCCCACTACTGTCAATCCCATCTCCCCTCTCTGCCCACACCCCGCAGTTTTCCGCTACTGTCAATCCTTTTCTTATTGTATTACAGTAGGGGAGATACCATGATCATGAAAAATTTTCTTTTTGATGGTCGATAGAGGTTTCCCCTCTCATTCCATCAGTAAATTATTGCTTTTATTTTAGGTTTAAGGAAATGTAGGTCTTGTTCTTTGGGATTTTGGTTGTTATAAAAAAAAGGGAAAACCATAAAATACACAAATTGTTAATCAAATTAAGATGAAGACTTTACTTTATCAAATGCATATGGTTGTACATTAACCAAACTTATATATAACCAAACTTTGTAAATGGCAATAATTTTGGTCACTAGGATCTATAGTAGCTAACAAGTTATTGAACAACATTAGAAGATGTTTTTTCTCTCTGCTGTAGAATCCAAGATAGCTGACCCAAATTCTGAAGATTTTAGGTCCCCCTTTAACATCTTCAATGCAATTGATCGAAAGTAAGTGAGGTCCTAGAAAAGCCTCTCCGCTCCCCACCACTTACTAGAATTGTTATAACTCTCCCCTGATTGGACTTGGATTTTTGACATCTATGAGTCTAGGAAGCATACTTTTCCAGACAACTGACTCATTATTTTAGTCAATTCATCTAAATTTTGTACTGGTTTCCTCCTTTATTAATTGTACATTACAGTTTCTCTGGTCAAGAAAGATTTTTTTTAAGGTAACCAGGAGATAAATGCACAATTTGTATTTTTTAAATTACTGAATTCACTTTATTGATACAATAGGCATGTATTAGAAAAAATTAGAAATACAATATGCAATAAAGAAAAACTAGCAGTAGTTCTACCACTCATAGCTACTGTTAGCATGACAGTGGATATTCTTTCAGCTTTTTATGCATTTATACATACAATTGATCCATGAACAAAACAGGTTTGAACTACTTGAGTCTACTTAAACACAGATTTTTTTCAATAAAAATAGCCTAACCTCCATATCCACACATTTCTCATCTGCAGCCAAATACCAATAGAAAATACAGTATTCCCGAGATGCCAAGCGTGTGGATTTGAAGCACCTGCTTTTTATATACACAGGTTGCACAGGGCCAACTGCGAGACTTGAGTATGCATGGATTTTGGTATCCACAGAGGTCATGGAACCAATCCCCTATATATCATGAGGGATGAATATATTAATATATTAATATCTTCATGTTAATATATATATATAACATATATGCTGTTACAAATAATAGCCTGGCCGGCCTCGGTGGCTCAGCCTGTAATCCCAGTACTTTGGAAGGCCAAGGCGAATGGCAAGTGGATTGACAGAGCCAGATGGTTCAAGACCAGCCCGGGCAACTTGGCGAGACCTCACCTCTACAATAAATCAAAAATTAACCCGGCATAATAGGGCACACCTGTAGTTCCAGCTACTTGGAAGGCTGAGGCGGAAGGATCGAACCCGCGGTGGCCATGAGTGTCACTGCACTCCAGCCTGGGCGGCAGAGTAAGATTCCCACTCAAAAAAAAAAAAAAAAATCTAGTTTCTTTACCAACCAAAATATAAAAACTTCTTTGTAGTCAATACAATATCATCTACAAAATAACTTTGAATATCTAAATAATGATCTGTTCTATCACAGTTTATATAACCAGTTCCATATCGTTGGACTTTTATGTTGTTTACAATTCTATGTTCTTATACACAGTGACACAATAAACATTCCTGTAGATAATTTTCAACATTAAAACTTTTTTCCTTGAATTGTACCCCACATCTTTAAAATAAAAAAATTAAAAGTTAAAAAATAAAAATTTTTTCTTAGAATAAGTTCTCATAAATAGAACTGTACAATTAATGGGTATTCGTCATAAAGATTTCTGTTAGGCAAATTATTTTTATATGAAGAGCAAGCAGACCTGAAAATAGTTATTCTACTATTAATCCCTCTTACTCATTTTTCGTCACTAGAAGTATCTATTATATGACAGAGTCACCTCCTGTTACTTATTTATTTATTTATTTTTGAGTTGGAGTCTCACTGCTTTGCCCAGGCTGGAGTGCAGTGCCATGCTCACGGCCACCCTGGCGTCCACCTGCTGGGTTCAGCTGATCCTTTCCATCAGCCTTCCAAATACCCAGAACTACAGCCCATGGCTACCACTCCTGGCTAATGTTTTGATTTATTGTTGAGATGAGGTCTCACCAAGTTGCCCTGGCTGTTCTGAAACCTGTAGGCTCAGAAAATCCTCTCACCCTGACCTCCCAAATTACTGGATTACAGGCCTGAGCCGCCGCATCCGGCCTACTTATTTTTAACTTATTATTATTTTTTAGAGATCAGTGCAGTGGTGCAATCATAGCTCACTGCAACTTCAAACTCCTGGATTCAAGAAATCCTTCTGCATTAGCCTCCCATGTAGCTGGAGGTGTGTACCACCATGCTCAGCTAATTTTAAATTTTTTTGTAGAGCTGAAGTCTCAGGGTCTCGCTATATTGCCCAGGTTGGTCTCTAACTCCTGGCCTCAAGCAGTCCTCCTGACCTCTGCTTCCCGGAGTGCTGGAATTACAGATGGAGCCACCATGCCTAACATTTTTAACTTTTTATGAAGCATTCTATTAATTACAGTACAAAAATCTTGAAAATTTTCAAGATCTATAGAAATAGTCCTGATCTTTGACTTTGTGAAAATAAATGCATTGGAGTTTGGCTTCATCAACTGAGAGTACATTCCTGGTTATATAAAACCTTTATCTTGAGAGTAAGTCTGTATTTAAGGTTCTCAGCAGAGATTAAATATTTTTTTGAAAGCAGGATTTATTGAGAGGACAGAAAAGCTCCCACCGTGGGAGGGGACCCTAGGGAGTTGCCAGAGAGCAAATAATTTTGAGCCTAATAGAACTGGTCTGTATTCTGGTGCCACTTTATTTTAACTTTATTCTTAATGAATTTCAGTCCCTTTAGATGATCTAGAGCTGTAGATCCACTAGCCACTGGCCATGTGTAGCTATGGAACACTTGAAATATGACTAGTCAGAATGGAGACTTAGAAAGAGAATGTAAAATAGCTCATTCACAATTTTTATATTGGCTGTATTTGAAGTCATAATATTTTAGATTTTGGGTTATATAAAATATATTAGAATGAATTTTCCTCTGTTTCTTTCTAGTTTTTTCAACATGGCTGTTGGGAGCTTTTTAAATCACATATGTGCCTTCTGTTTCATTTCTGTAGGACATTGTTTATTTAGATCTACATTCCCCTACTATACAAAATATCAAACAAGTGTTGCTGCATGCTATATTTGTTTCATGGTTATGTATGGAGAGTAATTTCAATAGGTGACTGAGTCACAAAGATCTCCTAAAATTAACTTCTGATGAGTGAAGGAGCAACCAGAGAAGGATTCTTAAGCTGGTCTGAAGCACTTAAGCTCTACAGGTGCCAGAACAATCTGCCCAGCAGCATGGCAATCCCTCTCTGCTGAAGTTCTCAATTGTTAAAAAGGGTGGTTGTCATCAGTTTTCGCAAGGATGGGTTGAGGGTAAATAGACAAAACAAGCGGCATTCCATTCTAGATTATCTTTTCTCATTTCGAATCTTGATGGTCACCGCTTCACAAATGCATAATTTGCATTGATCCTCATGCAATCTCAACACAAAACGATGAGTATGAACTCAAATGAAGAACTAACTTGCCCTAAAAATAGCGACTTAAACGTTTGAAAGTGGAACTCCATGTGTGAATTTTTGTTCATGTAGTATCTATAAGCTTAGAACGAGTCTGGGTGTGGTGGCTCACACCTGCAATTCTAGCACTTGGGGAGGCCGAGGCAGGAGGATTGTTTGAGCCCAGGAGTTCAAGACCAGCGTAAGCAACACAGCAAAACCTCATTTCTACCAAAAAAATTAAATAAGCAAATATAGCTGGGTATGGTGGTGCACTCCTATAGTGCCTGCTACTCAGAAGGCTGACTGAAAGGACCACCTGATCCCAGGAGGTCTAGGCTGTGGTGAGCCATCAACTTGCTTCTGCACTACAGTCTGGGTAACAAAATGAGACCTCAATTAAAAAAAAAATTAGAATGCATTAGATAATTGAGGCATATACCTTTCTAAAAAAAATAACCTAAAATTATAGGAAAAGATTGAATGATTCAAATAAGGCATTTGACTAGTAGCAATCATGTAGTTGCCACGTTGTGTATGGAGATACCTCTGAAAGGCAAACCATGCAGGATAATGGGAACAGGCCTATTAGCTGAGAAGGGCAAAGAGGGCTTTCTGACTTCTAGGGAAATTCTTACCTACCTTCAGAGTATTTGGGTCATGAGCCTTACTGATAATATCTAAAAGTGGATCTGTGAAGGGTATACTTGTAAGAGTTACAAAAAAAAGTGAAAGAAAACTATTTCACCTGATTTTCTTTTCTTTTCTTTTTTGAGTTGGAGTCTCACTCTGTCACCCAGATTGGAGTGCAGTGGCCGCTCCCAGCCACCACAGCCTCGACCAGCTGGGCTCCGGCAATCCTTCTGCCTCAGCCTTCCAAGTAGCTGGAACTACAGGCATGCACTACCATGCCCGGATATTTTTTTATTTATTGTAGAGATGAAGTCTCGCCAAGTTGCCCAGGCGGGTCTCTAACCCGTGGGCTCAGGCAATCCACTCACCTCAGCCTCCAAAGGCGCAGGATTACGGGCTGAGCCACCGAGCCCGGCTCACCTGATTTTCAGTAGGATTAGAACTTTAATTTCCTAATCTATGTGTTAAGACGCTGTATCAAACAGAAAGCTCTCCTCATCCAAAGTTATTATTTACAGAAGGCTCTATTTGTTTAACTTTCCTTTTATAAATGTAATCGTTGCTGAAAATGTCTTAGACTGCTTATGTTTTTCTCACCAGAGTTATCTGTGCCTTCCCAAACTGCTCTATAATTTTATTGATTACATGTTATATCTTCAGAACACTATACAATTCACTGATGTGTGAAAAGACTGGTTAGCTAACAAGTTGCATGTTCTAAGTAAACCCAATTATCTGATGTGTTTGAACAATTGGAGTGGGTGGAACAGCTGTGGGTGATGTCAACTTTCTAGTCCTCAGTGAAAGTTCTAAGAATTATTACTTTATTACTTTGTACTAAAAAACTGCTCATGAATATGACAACAGAATTTCTGAACTGTGATGTCCATAGTTATTTGCATATCTTTATGTCCTTATCAATTATAGTTTATATGCAGACATCTAATTGACAGAGATTTAAGTAATCTCTTTTATTATATAGAGGTATTATGGCATGACATTTAAGAGCAAAGACCATGGAGCCAAACTGAGCCCTGCTGCTTACTAGCTATACGACCAAGGTGCTCACCATTCTATGCCTATTTCCATCTATCTATCTATCCATCTATCTATCTATCTATCTATCTATCTATCTATCTATCTATCTATCTATCTAAGTTGGAGGCTCATTCTGTCTCCCAGGCTATAGTGTGGTGGTACACTCATGGCTACTGCAGCCTCAACCTCCATAACTTAGGTGATCCTTCTACCTCAGCCTCTTGAGTAGCTGGAACTACAGGCATGCACCATCATGCTTGTCTATTTTTGTCTGTTTGTTTGTAGAGGCAAAATCTCATAATGTTGCCTAGACCTCCTGAGCTCAAGCAATCCTCTCCCCTAGGCCTCCCCCTAAGTGCTGGGATTACAGACATGAGCTACCATATCTAGCCTATTTCCTCATCTTCAAAATGGGATAATAATAGTACTTAATTTATGAAGCTATTCTGATAATTTAAAATGCCTTGAAAAATGCTTGGCATATACAACCACTGTTAATTGGTACATATTTTACACTGCAGTTAGAAAGTCTCACTGATTTAATGGAAGTTTTGGATGCATCAGTTTCGAAAGACATCTGCTGTTACCCAGAACACCTAACTCTCTATAGCCTCAAACAGTCTTGGCTGTAAATAACTTCAGCTAATTCCTTACAACCTTCCCTCAAACTGCTAAAAATGAGTTTGTCTCATCTTGATGAGAAACGTTTTTGAAGCAGGAGCCTAAGGTTAAAAGACCCAGTTCTATCTTAAAGTCACAAATTTAAGCCGAGTACAGTGACTTATGCCTGTAATCCCAGCATTTTGGGAGGCTGAGGCAAGAGGATTGCTTGAGGACAGGAGTTCAAGACTAGCCTGAGCAACAAACTGAGATCACGTCTTACAAAAAACCAAAATATTAGTTGGACATGGTTGTGCATGCCTGTAGCCCGTGCATGCCTGTAGCCCCAGTTACTCTGGAGGATGAGGCGGGATGATCACTTGAGCCCAGCTGTTCAAGAATGTGGTAAGCCATGATTATGTGATTGTGTCACCAAACTCTAGCCTGGGTGACAGAGTGAAACCTCAACTCCAAAACAACAACAACAACAACAACAACAACAACAACAACAACAAAACAAAAAAAGAGAAGAAGAGAAACTACTCTTTTACTCTTCCTTCTTTCCCTCCTCTTTCCTTTCTTCTTTCTTTCACTCTTTCTCCCCCTCCCAGTTTCCTTCCTTCCCTTTTTTTTGAGTTGGCCTCTCACTCTGTCACCCAGGTTGCAGTGCAGTGGCATGATGAAGCTCACTGCAGCCTTGACCTCCGGGGCTCAGGAGATCCTTATGCTTCAGCCTTTTGAGTAGTTGAGACTGCAGGCGTGTGCCACCACACCCAGCTAATTTTTTTTTTTTTTTTTAGTTGGAGTCTCACTCTGTCGCCCAAACTGGAGTGCAGTGGCCGCTCCCGGCCACCGCAGCCTCAACCTGCTGGACTCCGGCAATCCTTCTGCCTCAGCCTTCCAAGTAGCCGGAATTACAGGCATGCGCTACCATGCCCGGCTGATTTTTTGATTTATTGTAGAGATGAGGTCTCGCTGCCTAGGCAGGTCTCGAACCTGCAGGCTCAGGCAATCCACTCACCTCAGCCTCCCAAAGGTGCAGGATTACAGACTGAGCCACTAAACCCGGCCAGCCAATTTTTTATTTTCTTTTTTTGTAGAGACGAGATCTGGCTATGTTGCCTGGGTTGGACTTGAACTCCTGGCCTCAAGTAATCTTCCTTCCTCAGCCTCCTAAAGTGCTGGAATTACAGGAGTGAGCAACCATGCCTGGCCACACTTTTCTTTTATGTGGGATTAACTGGAAAATATTTGTGCACGCTAGTCATTCATTGATGTCCATTTCTTCAACCCAAGATTTTAACACAATCCTTAAAGTCTCTGTCTTGAAGAAGAATGACTGGTAGCTCTGGAGTCAGGACAGTAGAAATTATGCACATCAATTCAAGCAGCAGACTTCCAGGAGTCTCTTTTCCATATGAGACTTAAGGCAAGCTGCCTAACTTCATTGGCCTTCAATTTCCTTCTCTGAAAACTAGGGTGAATATTAGTCTCTATCTCATGGTATTGTTGTTAGAATTCAATGAGCTAAATGTGTATAGAGCCGTAAGTGTAGTACCTGACCCACAGCAAATCCTTAGTAAGGATTTAGTGTTGATACTGCTTGGCTCTAAACCTCATCTCTAAACTCCTGAGAGCCTCTGTAGAATTGTATTGGCCTCTTATTTCTGGTTTTCTCTCTGGAGAATTGTTAAAGAACCCTCATGATTTAGTCAGATTTGAAGAAAAGGCTTATTATAAAAAGAGACACTCATTATCAGGCTCTGCAGGCCACTTCCTTATCTCCCAGGAGAGGGGTTTTCAGCATGCCAAGCAGCATCTTTTCTAATCTTCTCTTGGCGTGGATCAAGTTGCTTCAGTATATGAGCATCTCTCACTTTCAATACAACTCTACTTACCTGCAAGCTATAAATCAGTTTTGGAAAACATATTTTTCTACAAGTTCATAGGAAGGAAAAACAGACTTGATTTCCCCCACAGTGCCTGCAGTACCTCTCTCTGGGACAAAGCAAACTTTATTTGTTTTCCAAGCAATAGGAGTGCCATTAGTGTGTTGTGTTAATATACCTCTCCAATCAGCAAACATTTCCAAGAAGGGATTTAGGTCCTGGAAAGATAAGAGCCAAATGTGTATCTAATGACTAGGTCCATATTTTTAGTTTCCAGTGTGGCATCTATAAATTGAAGAAGTTCATTAAATTTAATACGAAATCTTTTTTTATTGAAGTCTGGTGTTTGATGTGATTAGCATATGGCTTAGAGTTTCAAATGAACAATATTGCAGCAACTACTTAATGTGAACTTAGGGATTTGTTAAATAAATTATAATGTATTGATACAATAGAATATGCTACAGCTATTAATAATGCAGTCTTGGGTATATATTTGCAGACATATAAAAATGTTCACAATATATTCTTAAATAAAAAAAGACAATTTACAAAACAGTATTTATAGTATGTTTCAGGGTTTTAGGAAAATATCTGAATATCTAGGCATCAAATTGACGATTTTTAATTTATGGTGGTAAGAATAGGAAAATTTTGTTTTGTGTGTTTTTTACATTTTCTAATTTTTAGGCAATTAAAAACCTTATTTATGAAACACACGTTGAATCAAGCTATAATACACAAATACCAGAAATACTGTAGCTAATCATTAACGATTTTGGTTTATTTGTTTGTGAACATGAAAACAAGACAAAAAATAGCAAGACTTAATCATTCAGTAATTATTGCAATTTCCTGAGTGCCTACTGCTTGTGAGATACTAATTGAATACTACTTAAGATTTTATGATAGATATTACTATGCCCATTTTATTGATGAGGAATCTGAATTCAGACAAGTTAAATACCTTTCACAAGTTTATGTAGCTGGTAAATAACGCAGCAAGGATTCAAACCTAAATCTCATGTCTGCCACTGCAACCTGACTCTTAAAATGGGAACCCAAGGAATCAAATCAGTTTTACATTGTCTCAACTAACAAATTGCAGATCTCAGATTTGAACCAGGGTCTTGCCCCAACTCCAAAGTCCCAATTTTTTCTGCTACACTGCTCTGTCTTCACTTTTGCAAATGTCCTCTTGGTCAAAGCAATCCATGGTCAAGTGTAAAGTCAATATGCAGGTATGGATAATAGGAGATGTAATTCATCAGGGGCCATTAATATATAGTCTGTCTTAGTCAGTTCTGACAGCTATAACAAAAATACCACAAACTTGGCAGCTTGAACAATGAGCATTTATTTCTTACAGTTTTGGGGGCTGGAAATATGAGATCAGGATGCCGGCATGTTCAGGTTCTTGATGAAGGTTCTCTTCTTGTTTTACAGACAGCCATCTTCTTGTATCCTCATTTAGCAAGAAGCAAAGGGACAGAAGGAAGAAGACTTTCTTCTTATAAGGGCACTGATTCCATCATGAGGGCTTCACCCTTATGAACTAATTACTTTCCAAAGGTCCCACCTCCTGATACCATCCCACTGGGGATTAAAGTTTCAACATATGAATTTTTGGGGACAAAGACATGCAATCCATAACAAAATCTAAAGAATAAAAGATAGTTAACTAAAATAAGTAAGGAAATGAGATGGGAGAATGTTCTAAGATTGTCAAATTTTTGCCTCTGAAAGGAACAGAAAGATATGAATAAATAAATCTGAATTTTATTTTTTGTCAAAGCCAGAAATACTATCCAGGTAAGCCACCATTTGAAACTAAATTGAAATAAATTTAGAGCAAATTTTTTAAAATTATGATTTACAACTTTCCTTATCTAATTAATTTTTGAGATTCAGTATTCTATGAGACAGCACTTGCAGAAAGTAAAAATTGATCAAAACAGAATGCAAATAAATTCATGTATTTTAGAGCAAAAAAATAGGCTTTTGAGTCAGCAATGGGTTGAAAAAAATAATCAAAATTGTTTTGGGGAACTTTGAAGCCTGCCTATCTCAGGCTCCATATCCAATAATTTTTTTTTTTTTTGAGAAAGCAGGATTTATTGAGAGGACAGAGAAGCTCCTAAAGTAGGAGGAGACTTGAAGGGGTTGCCCCAGAAATTTTACTTGTTAAGCGGAGAAAATACTTCAGGTCCTAATTTTCTCAAAAGATTGTCTTGTGCTGAAAAAAAAAAAAAACCCAAAACATTTAAAGATTCCGTCCTCCTTGAAATTTTTCCACTGCTACATTTCTACAGAAGAAAAGTAGGTTCCCACTCCTACTTGAAGGCACATCTTGGCTTTATTTGCCTACTAACTGTGGAAACTTTGGTCAAGATAACAGTCTTTCCCAAGCAATTCCCCAAAACACTCTCACGTTTCACCTGGAAAATGGCATAAAAATGCCAACTTCATAGGGGATTTTGTGAGGATTAAACGAAACAATCCATACAAAGTACTTAGCATGTGACTCATCTACTTTAAGGGCTCTATCAATGGTAACAATTATCATCGTTACTAAGGATTTAGTCTTTAGTATCCATGTTGGTGACAGATTACTTGAGCAGATGAGCCATAGTTTTGGGTAAGCATGACAGTTGCTCTTCCAATGATTTTATAGTTTAAATTGATAAGAAAAACAAGATGATTTATTATACAGGGAATATAGTCTGTTCCCTTCTGTTTGAAAACTGCATTAAATTAGAACTCTCTGCATACACTGGAAGGCAGCTGAAAACATACCAGGGTATGTCAGGGAAATAATAATAGTGATGACAATAATAATAATTCTTGCTGTCACTTATTAAGATCGCGTTATATTCCAAGCACTGTCACAGGTTGTTTTTTGTTTGTTTGCTTGTTTGTTTGTTTTTTGAGTCAGAGTCTCACTCTGTCATCCAGACTGGAGTGCAGTGGACTCACATGGCCACCGCAACCTTGACCTGCTGGACTTAGACAAGCCTTCAGCCTCAGCCTTCCATGTAACTTCTATGTAACTGGGACTACAGGCACGCACCACCAAGCCCAGCTAATTTTGTAAATTATTGTAGAGGTGTGGTCTTGCCATGCTGCCCAGGCTGGTTTTGAACTCCTGGGCCCAGGCAATCTTTTTGCCTCAGCCTCCTGGTTCTACAGGCATGAACCACTGTACCTGGCCTCCAGGTATTTTATGTACATTGTCTCATTTCAGTCCCATAACAGCTTATTGCTTTTATATTACAGATAAAAAAACTGAGGTTTGGAAAGTTTAAGTTACTTGTTCATGATCATAAGCAGAGCCAGTATTCCAACCTCTTCCTGTCTGAGTCAGATGTAGACTTGATAATCCACTTGAAGATAGAAACCTGTATTGATTATCAATATTGGCTTCTCAAGTATGAGAATGAGAGTTTAGGTGAAAGAATGAATGAATGAATGAATGAAGACAAAGGAATAGAAAATGTTTAGAGCCTAGCAATGAGATTTCTGAGCTGTTATCAAAATTTAAAAAGAAAAGCAACTTTACAAGCCAATGCTGTTGTACTTTAGAAGGAGTAAATGGGATAATTTATAATTGTTCAATTTTGAAATTGCCTTCACTAAAAATTTTGTTTTATCCTTCTAAGGGCTTACTTATTCTTTCGGCTTATTTCTCAACATTAGTACTATAGCAGAGGTGTCCAAAAAATGTACACACATTTTAAGAGATGTTATCTATGTATTACTTTTAGTTTGCTGCCATAAGGAGTGTCTGAATGCTGTTGGTAAACACTTTGAACGCTTCTTGTAATTGCAGAAATCAAATATGACTTGAATTCATCTTTTGTTATTGGTATATATTGAGTATTACAATTTTTTTTTTTTTTTTTTTGAGTTGGAGTCTCACTCTGTCGCCCAGACTGGAGTGCAGTGGCCATTCCTGGCCACCGCAACCTCGACCTGCTGGGCTCCGGCGATCCTTCCGCCTCAGCCTTCCGAGTAGCCGGAATTACAGGCGTGCACTACCACACCCGGCTGATTTTTTGATTTACTGTCGAGATGAGGTCTCGCTGCCCAGGCGGGTCTCAAACCCGCGGGCTCAGGCAATCCACTCACCTCAGCCTCCCAAAGGCGCGGGATTACAGGCTGAGCCACCAAGCCCGGCTGGTATTACAATTTTAATACAGTTTTTCCTTTCTTAAAATGTGTATACTTTTTTGGCACCCTCTGTATTAATAAGGAATCTTTGGTTAATCTAGGAAAACAACATATTAAATGAGGGTTTATAGCAGTGAGGAGGAGATTGTCGTTTTAGGTACTTTTCTACTAGTTCTGTTCTTTCTCTAGGTTTTTGGATGATTAATGACTTTATCCAAGAAAGCAACTGCTATTTACAACCCTACTTTATTAATGAAACCTGTTGTAGTAAAACCTTCAAATCCTCAACTGAAAAATTGTGCAGTATTTTGATTTTTTGATTTGGGTCATACTATATCTCTTGTCCCAGCCTGTTTTCGTTGTTGTTTTGCTGTATACTTAACTAATAAGTTTGATTTGAGTAGAATATTCAAAGCACTCTTACATAAACCAATTTTCTTTGTTCCTTTTTGCTTCTCCTTTATAAAGACATTCTCTTCACAACAGTTTTATGAGTTTGGGGAGAAGTTTTAATTCTTTTTAAAATATGTCTACACTCTGGAGGTCTCCTGAGGGTAGAACAAAGACTCCTGACACTTCCTATAAACATTAGTTTAAGTGGAAGCCTAGGGATAGAGGACAAAGGGAGATTTCTACCTCTCTGTGATTTCATAGGACCTGTTTCTATACTTTGCCAAACAGAAGAGAAACCTCTAAATGCTAGCAAATCAACAAATACACTTATTTTTCAGACCATTCATTAAAGGAAAGTGATATCCAGGCAAAGACATCCCAAAACACAAGAACTCTTGTGTTGGAATTGTACCGGTGATCATATTCCTTGCAGTGATCTCAAGTGCCCCTCTGCACAAAGGTTGAAATTGCTTCCAAGTTATGTCCACAGCAGGGACATCAATCCTCATCTGTTCCTCACCACTGAACTTTCCACTGAGCACTAGAAACAAGCAACACGCTCTCTGACACCAGTGGGACCTGGCTTTTAGAAGTAAGATTGAATGGCTATTAGAAGGGGTGACGGGTATAACCTAACACTCTGTTCAGAGAGACCATGGTAATGAAGTAACAGAATCACAGAGTGGTAGAACTGGAAGGCTCCACAGACATCACCCTGGCCAACACCTTTATTTTACAGGTGAAGAAACTGAGGTCCAAAGAGGTTAATTGACTTATCCAAGGTCATATTGTGAATTACTGTCCTTTGTTGTTCTAGGCAAACGCTAAACAAATTTTTTTCAAGATTTCTGAGTTCAGAGTCCATCAGCTATAATAGTTTGAAATTCTTCCCTTTAGAACACATTCATTCTGCAGTATTTAATGGGAATTTGTAGTGAATACAGGTGATTTTAAAAAGGAAAAGAAATTCCTGCACTTAAATATCTTACAATTTAATTGAGGATTTCAGAATTTAAATAGCAAGAGGAAAAATCAGATACTTGATGTATGTATGTAAATGCTGCATGTAAAGAAATTTTTACTGAGTGTCTTCAGCTTTATCTTAAAGAAACTGATGGCCATGGATTTGTATTAATATATGGAGAGCCATTATTTTGTTAGAGATCATAAACTAAAAATGCTAATAAGAATGTATACCTTGTGATCTATACCCTCCACATATACCACGAAAGTTTTCTGAGTATTTCAGCAGTCATGAGCATCATTTGAGAATATGCGCATGATTCATTATGTACATATATGATGTATCATAATAATTTAAAACTATTGAATCATGCATATATGCATGATTCATTTCATTTGAGTCTTGGCTCTTTGAAGCACAGCTTCCTCTCTTGATCCTGGTTTCCTCATCTCTAATATAAAGTGGTCAGATTAAATGATCTTTAAATTCTCCAGTAATTTTCACTTTCTATGTTTCCTTGATTAATAAATGACCAGAAATGAAATGCAAAACACTCCAGATGTTTTAGCAGATTTACATTTGGATCTAAGAAAAGTCCTATTGTATTTCAATAGTTTTAAATTATTATTACTATTTTCTTGAGTGGTGAAATACCATTGAGAATCTCATATGGGTCCTCTCATTAGAAAACTGGTTTTAGGGCCATGCACTGTCGACCTGATATTACTTATCATAAATTTTATTATATAGAACAATATTCTAGGATCATAAAAGTCAAACTCAAGTTATATAAGCACAAGTTTAACCGATGTAACACACATGTATCTGACAATTCTCACCAAACTGAGAATGTCAAATTGACATTTTCCCCACCAATGTTGGTAAAAATAATGAAATACAGAACCTGCACCCTCAGAGAACATAACAGGCCAATTTGTTATTCTAATTCTGTTTGGTCATTGCATGAACCCTCTGTGTCTCCTCATCAAAATAACAATCAGAGGTAAATAACGACGCATTGTCCACAGGAACTTTCAAGGTGTTTCTAAGGATATCATAACATTAACCAACACTGGAATCCCTGAGTCAACAACAGTCATTTAAATAGCTTTTGTGACTGGTAGATCACAGATGTCAGGTACCCGAGTATGTCTCAGATACACTTAACATTCTTCTCCAATGCAGCTGTAGTCAGTAATAATAACTAATACCTCGTGAGTACTAACTTATAGAACAGTAACTATCCTAAATATTTTGCATATGTTACCTCATTTAATACTTCCAATATTCTATTATTATCCCCATTATGCGAATAAAATGCTAAAGATTAGAAAATTAAGTAGTTTGCCTGGGACATATCTAGAAAATAATAAAGCTGAGATCTGAAACCAGTGTTTGATCTCAGAGCCCATTGATCACAATACACTACAGCCTCCCAGCTTGCAATCTTCTAGGAAACTGAGGTTATTTTTAGGACTTCATGTAATAGGATGATGAGTGTGCAGAGTGAGTAGTGTATATATGATGGTAATGGGGGTTGGAGGTGAAAGGAATTGTTAATATTTATTGACTTTAGCAAACTGTATTTAATTCAAATCTTACTATGATTTTTGATGAGTGCACATTATGCTGGTCTGCGGTATCACTGAGAGCAGGGAGGTGGGTAAGGGGCTTAGTAACCATCGTTCCTTCAGAACCTTTACTTGCAGACACAAGCTAGCATCATCCAACCAAGGTCTGCACAGTGAGCCCAGAAGCCATTTCCTTATTAAATTGCTGATCTGTAGTGCTGTATGAAATACTGTTAAGAACTCTGTGCTTTAAATTCTGTGGAATATCAACACACCTCCAAGCCTAAATTTAAAGCGATGATGCTTAATAATTTATATGACCGCATTCTTCCCCTCTCAATGTTGTTAAAAATAATGAAATAGAGAACCTGCACTCTCAGAGAATGTAACAGACCAATTTATGATTCTAATTCTCTGATTGTTCATCTGAAATATACTATTTTAGCAGCTTTATGCCTTTAACAGGTATTTCTTAAAAGCAATTCCTACTTGCGTTACTGTTCTGTAAATGTTTTGGCTTGAAAGAAGAAATGTGTCCTTCAAACAAGTTTATTTCTTTCAGGACTACTTCTGTACATGAATTCCTTCGTGGTGACTACCCAGGGTTTTCTGTTATCATCTTCTCAGGGTTCAATTCATTACCCCTGTTCATTATTCAATTTGTTGGGCTTTGAGCACCTGAATAATTGAAAGCTATGTAAGTATTATAAATTATATTGTCCACGTTCATAATCCCCATTTTAGAGTTTATAGCTCCACTGTAAAAATTCACTGTGTTGGAACCTTACATACAAGGTCTTATATTGAAAACAAATTAATTTATAAATACATTTTTTCTTCTCCAAATTCTATTTTATCAAATCTTACATTTTTCAGTGATGGTTTTTATGGCTTTTACTGCCACACCAAGACCAATGAAAAGAATGTTTTACATATTCATTTCTTCATTCTTTTTTTTGCAACAAATATTTATTGAATGACTATTACTCTTTTGACACTGGGAGACTTGGGCTAGGTCAACCTTCATTCTTTGAGAAGAATGAGAGGGAAGGCAGTTCTCCCAGCCCTTCAAGTCATGACCTTCACCTTCTGATGCCTTCCACAAACAGAACAAACAAAAACAACTAAAAAGCAACTCCTCAGCAGCCCTGCCTCTGTGATTCCTGCCCGTGACTCTTCCTGGTCTACTAAGAGCCAGGAGGACTGGAAAATTCTCCAACCTCCTGGGGTCAAATAGCTCAGTTCTTGGCTCTGAATATAAACATTGGAATACATTTTTCAATGACAGTAACATATATCTATAGTTTAAAATTTAAAAAGAAAAGAGCATGTGGGTGAGGTTTAAGGAATTGACAACCTAGGCTAGTAAGTGTTTGAATTGGATCAAGTCTTATGAATGCAAATCTGGTGGGATTTTTCACTCTGTATTGATAGATTGATTAATTGATTGATTGACTATATCACATGAATATATCTTTACTGGTTTTATTTTTTCCTAATTATAAAAGCCACACCAACCAGTCTCCTTATAAAAACTGAAACGATGGATGAAAGCATCAAGTTGAAAGCGGAAATCATCTGCAAATGAACATGTTCAACAGTAGTTCAGTGAGTGTTCATGGAGCACATATTCTGTGCTCCTTGGGCTGGGTAAATAGCGGTGGATAAAACTGAAGTGTTCCTGTTCTTATTTAGCATAAAATACATAAATAATCAACAAAAAGGCAAACAAATAAGTATATATTATACTTTTATGGAGACCGAGAACAGAAAATCATGATAAAAAATAAACAAGGAGTCTGGGCACACTGGCTCAGGGCCATAATCTCAGTTCTTTGGGAAACTGAGGCAGGAAAATAGCTTGAAGTTAGCACTTTGAGACCAGCCTGGGCAACATAGCAGAACTTGTCTCTATGAAAAAATAAACAATAAAATTAGCCACGTGTGGTGGCTTACTCTTGTCATCCCAGCTACTTGGAGGGTGAGGCAGGAGGATGGCTTAAAGCTTAGGAGTTTAACACTGCAGTGAACTATGATCTCTTCACTGCACTCTAGCCTGGGTGCAGAGCAAGATGTTGTCTCTAAAAATTAAAAAAAAGGAAAAAACAATAAGCAAGGAAAAAACTACATATGTGGAGTTGTCAGAGATGTCGTCTTTCTCTGAAAATGACATTTTTGGTTAGATTTTTCTGGATTGTTTTCTATGTAAATGTTTATACTTTTTTTTACAAAAATGGGATCATATACGCACATTGTTTTGCAACTTACATTTTAATATAGCAATATTAATGTAAATCATGCAAATAGAAGATTGAGAGTACTATATAAACATATTATAAATTTAAAAAATTAATTTTCTATTGATATTGATTTTTTGGCTTTTCATATGCACTGTTGAGATGAGTGCTCTTTTATATATCCTTTAGGACATATTTATCATTATTTCTTAGCATAAATACATGGAAATGGAATTTCTGGGTCAATGAGTATGCACATTCTATAAGTTTTGATACATGGTGACAAAATACCATATGGAAACATGCATTAATTTAATTAATTTAATTTAATACTCTCTGCAACATCATGTTCAAGTGGGAGACAGAATGAAAGAATGACTTCAGAGACTAGGTTTTGGAGTTAGATTATCTGGATATAAATCTCAGGCCCAGCACTTAATGACCTGTGTGACTTTGGACAAATTAAATTATCTCCCAATGTTTCAGTTTTCTCATCTGCAATGTGGACATAACAATTTATGGAGTTGATGTGAAAATTAAAGGAGATAACCCATGTAAACATTTAACACAGTATGTGGCATATATTAAATGCTCAATTAAAATCAGGTATTACTATTATTTACCCAATATCCTTGTCAATACTGAGTGTTATCATTTTTCTACTTTTTACCTTTTTAAATTATAAAAATAATGCATGCTTATGGCAAAGAAGGTCTTGAGCCATGTCAAAGGATGTTGAATGAGAAGAAAAGTTCCCTAATTACTCTTTTATCTGTAATTCCACTTCCCAAAGATACCTACTTAAAACTTTTCAAATTACCACTACAACTGTAAATTAAATGCCTATATCAGTCATTTATTTATTTATTTTAAAGATGTGGGGTACAATTCAGAATTAAGTATACATGTGGACATTGTATAGGTAAAATTTGGGCCTCCCTTTGGTCCCCACTTTGCCTGGTTTGAGATCAGGTACCCTTATTAATGTATGTGTGTCCCTTCTCCCTCCCCTGGTATTTTCCGGCTACCCTTTCTTGTAGTATTATGGTAAATGTTAAGAGTCCACTTATGAGTGAGAACATGTAGTAATGATTTATTTTAGATAGAATCTCTAGACAGGCCATTATGAAAGAAGAGGAAATTAGCTCCCCTCTTCTCTATGACCACCTGATTTTTTTTCAGTTTATTGTTCAGTTCATCAAAAAACAGCATTTCCAATCAAGTGTCTATGCAGCTAGCAATCTAGTCTAACAGTATTCATACTTCTCTTTTCATGTTGGCCTCCATAAAATCCACTAAATTAGATAAATTTGTTGCTGTCATGGGACATCTAGCAATTGTGACTCTATGGTTACAGTATCCATTCATTCTGGTTTGTCTGGGACAGTCCTGGTTTGCATTTTTTGTTCCAGTGATGTTTTTAATGATGCTCCTGTTCACTTTCAAAACTACGTTATTTGGAAAACTATAGGTTCACTCAGTTTATAGAAAGAATGTGAGTGGAGGGAAACCTTCCTTGAGACTGAGATTGCAGGCAGAAGGAGACCTCTGGTGGCTTCTTGACCACTCTGTCTCTATTCATATTTTTACTGGGTGGCTAAAGGGAGTACATTTCTTTTGCTTTCAAAAATTTCACACCTCTTCTCATGGACTCCAGTATATGGGGTTTGTGTGTTTTTGCCATGCCTGATCTCAAAGGTGCCCCTTATGTCTGTGCACGGTACTATTCAATGCAGTATTTTTCTTAATTTTGAAGTAGTAAAAAGAAGCAGCTAATTAGGGTATTTATACCATGGTAGATTCGCTATTACCCTGTTAATGTTATATTCGTGTTCCTTTAAAAATTATTTCAGATTTACAGAATAGTCAAGAAAATAATAATACTTCTCAGTTTATGATAGGGTTATATTCTGACAAACCCACCACAAAATGAAAATATTTAAGTCGAAAAAGGCACTTAGTAGCACAATAAGCTCATGGCAAAGTCAAAAAATTGTCAATCAAAGTTAGGGACAGTCTGTAATTAAAAATTTCATGTTCTCAAAATCCAACTTAAAAAGTAGAACATTATCAAACAATTGGACACTCCAGTGTCCTATGTTCCTGTATACCTCTTCATAACTAATAATTTTTCCTTACCCTAAGGCAGTCAGTTGAATGTATTGCAGCACTTTTTATTTCCATAAGTTAAAAAATATGCACAATGTATAGCATATGTCACAATAGATAGTATTGCTTTCATGCTTTAAAACTTTATATAAATGATACGCAATTGGTGTTTTTGTTTTGTTTTGTTTTGTTTTGTCTCAGCATCTTATTTGGGGGAGTCATCCATGATAACTCCTATAGATATGGCTGATACTATTTCACTATTCTATGACATTGCCTATATAAAATATACCATTTTAGTACATTGTACTTTTTTTGTTCTTATAAACTATGCTGCCGTCTTGACAATAAGTGTAAAAGTAAATTGCCATTTGAATGGTTGTACCAATTTATATTCTCACCAGCAGTAAGAGGTTTTACGTCACTATAAACCTATTTGTTTAACTCAGGAAATCAGCCAACCAATTAATATTTGTTGAGCATCTATAATACACATGGTACCTATCCTAGGCATTGAAGTCAGATAGAGAGAAACATAAGGGAGTCCCTGCCATCTGAGCTGGGGTAATAGAATGTATATGTATAGTAAATTTTTTTCCGGATATAAACATTTATTGAGCAACTATTGCATGCTAGGTATTGTCATAGGCAGCAGGAATACCAAAGTGATCAAGATACAATTTCTGTCTTCAAAGTTAACAGACTAAGGCAGCAAGTTATTGCATTATTCAAGGAGGGCAACATTATTTCCTACTGAAGTGAAGGGTGGGAGGTGGGGTGAGAAGGCAAGGTTTGACTGGAAAGGTTAACCAAGGTGAGTAAACAATTAAAGGACATCCCAGAAAATGTTGAGTGACTTGCATATTCCCTTTGATCTTCCTCCTTTTGAACCTTCTATACGATGATGAATATATATGACTTGATGAATTTTCCAACCGATAAGGAAGACAACTCAGAAATAAAAATATTTCATAAACATAAATAGACGGATTGATTATATAATGTTTTTCACTGTTATTGGCAACATTAAATATCTGAAACTAAATATGTGTCTAGGCAAATATGCTTTCTATTATTTTAAAGGCACTTTAGAAAATTCCAGCTTGTATGTATGGACTTTTGTTTGCTGGAGAACAAGAATTGTTATAAGAAAATATAACAGCTACTTATTTTTTATAGGATTTCTGCATAAATCTTATATCTATAACATGATCTAGTGACATAAATTTCAGCAGCTTGTTTCTGTTTCACCTGCTGTGGAACCAGTGCTGTCCTACAGCAATATCCAGGAGTGGAATTGAGCTATTTGCTGGTGTCATAAATAAGAAAGGATGTCATGGCTGTTTTCATTTGACTGAGCAGTAATGGAGTTAATTATATTTTCCGTCTCTTTGTTTTTGATCTGTGTGTCCAAAGTCATCTAAGCTTTTGGGAGTTCTCATATTTTAACTCTTCCCTTGTCTTTTATAGCTGTTAAGGTTTCATAGCTATCGAGTATTATTCTCTTTTAAATTTCCACCTTTTATTTGTAACATGCAGGTTGTGTTTCATGATAATTCTTCTTCAAAGAAATATGGAGATTGAAACATTATTTTGTATTTGATATATACTTTTTATTTTGGTAATTTTATATAAATTACCTGTGGAGAGGGAAGGATTTTAGCCCAGTTTTCTAGTTGAGACAAATAGGCAAGATATGTGAGTTCTGAAGTATAACGTAACAATCCAATGAAAAAGTCAGGAATGGATTCAGAATTTTCTTTCATATTTTTTCTCAGATTATGAACCATTGTTGAAATACAAAGGAGCTTCTAGAATTTTGCTGCCAGGTCACTATTAATTGATTAATTTTAGATATCAGTAGATACAAACACAAATACAGGTATACATTTAAACATCTGGAAACAAATGAATTTTTCTTCTCTATATTATTATTTAAGCCTGTAACAAAATAATTTGAAATATCTAAACTATTAGTTAGTATGGATAATTTAGTTATTTTAATATTTATCCTCAACTTTTTGTGTATGAAAATATTCTTTTATTTACCTGGCAACTTAGCTCCTAAATAAGAAAATTGAGGGGAAAAAATTATTTGCATGTTTTCTTTTTATAACAAAATATCTTAGGATATTTGGAAATAAGGAGATTTTTGGTTTGTTTTTGTCAATTGTTGTACAATTTGGACAGCTGAGACAGAAAAGAGAGCATATACTATTCTCATTTATACATATGCATATATATATATACATGTAATATACATTAAAATTATAAAATAAATTTATAGTTTTATGGTTTAATGGAATTTTGCCTTTTAGTAGATACAACTCTTCCCTTATAATGTTTTCTTGGTAATGAACAGCTTCACACAAAAGATTTCTGATTCACAATAGTTCTTACAGGTTGGAATTTGTTTTCAATTATTGCTTAAATCCAAACTGCTTATTTTTATTCAAATTAAAAATAGTTGACAAATTCTGAATAAAATTATTTCACTTTTTTATCTCCTGCACAAATGACTTTTCAACTATGAATCATGCTATTACTGTGATGTCCATTGTGTTAATGAAGAATCTATGAGTCGGTTATTTTTATCATGCAAAGAAACTGGTTAAATGCAGGAGAAGCACACTAAAAATAGGGCTAATAATCATAAAGGGATTTTGTTGAAATCTAGGTGAGAAATTTAGCAGAAGTTCATAATAATATAAAAAAATATTTCTTAATTTTTGACCTAAAGTTTTCCCAAATAGTTAATGTAATTTGTTTCATTATTATGGAGGGATTGGGATAGTATTTATTATCAAGGATTTTTCTACAGACTTGCAGAGGATAATTTTTCTATTGCTGGATACTGAGATATGACCCTAACGGACTTCTTTTGCCTTTTAGAATATTGGTAGAAAGTTTTGTTAGTGACGCTGTTAGGTTAACCCCGAACTCACTATAACAGATCCAAATGCTGCCATGGCAAAATCCCTTTGCAAACTGATAGGAAAGTAACCTGTGTAAGATTTGCACCCTGTTGCAGGACATACTGTTCAATTAAAACCTTCTGATCTTAAAAAAGAGAAGCATAGTGATTTAGCATTTTGTACTAATTTAATGGCTTAATTTCAATATGATCATGATTAAATTCTATCTACTGTTCAAAAATAAAGAAAATACACTCAACCAGAACAATCCCAAAAGAGTAGAGTTCATGATAATATAATAATATTATATTTCCTTCATAACAATATGAAGGAAAAACAAATATACACACAAATCCCGGACCTTCAATAGCTGCTCAAGTTGCAGCCTCAGTGTTATATAAATTAAGTGGAGGAGAGATGTGTGTCCCTTAGTGTCCCTTGCTCCTTAACAGGCACACATTTCAACCATGGGATTCATCAAAGGAGTGAATTTTGACACATTTTGGCATATGATGTGATACGTGAAATTTGACACATTTTTGGCATTTAGAAAAGAATTTACTAATTAGGATCAGAGTTTGTTGGGTTTCTGGGTTGTTTAGGAAGTCAAATACAAGGAAAATAGACATTCTTCACGCGTTTTATTAATGCCATGGAAATTCTCTACCTAAAAGTAAATTCAGCTGAGCAACAGCCTTTTACTAAGGAAGGTCAAATTTTCTTCTCTTTGAAGCCTTTCAGCCTCCCAAACCAGTTTGCATATTGAGCTTTCCAGATCTACTTTCAACTACCTAGAGCAGTTGAGCATGAAGAACACCATTCTTGATGTCTTTAGCTACAAATTTGTACGCAAATGGGCTCCGGAGGCCTGGTAAGGAGGGGCACACCCCTTAAACCGTCTGTTTATTACTGAGGAAGTTCTGATCAAGTTTATGGTGTTAAAGACTCCAACATATCAACTCCTCTGAAGAGCAGGACAAGTCATTGTAAATATGAACCATCAAAGCATTAGCCATTTCAATGAAATGAAGCAAATCAATTGTTTTTCAGAAAGGTGCCTTTCAGATCTCCTTTCTCAGGTTCTGAGTTTCTATATCAAGTTCACATTAAAACAACTTGTGCTAAAAGGATTGTAACTCAGGTTTTTGGAAGGTCAGTGACTTGCCCGATAAAGCATGATGTCCCTAATCTATGCCAAAATAACAAACTGGCTACTTTAAATCCATTTGAAATAATTCAGTGACATGAGCATTAAGACAAAAATAAAATAGCTAAAATAATTGCAGTTACTCAGATTTTGAATTTACCTCTGTCAATTAGTTGAATTTTATGTAATAGAATGTCGTTTTTCCCCCAAAATCTGTTCTAGTTTATTAGAATGTGTGTGTGTGTGTGTGTGTGTGTGTGTGTGGTGTGTGTGTGGTGTGTGTGTGTGTGTGTTACGTAGGTGCTTGTAGGCTTAGACATAAAGACTTTTTTTGAAATATTTTTTATTTTTTTAAATGAAGACATCTTTGATTATATACTATAATTTTGTGTTCTATAAAATAATTTTGGCTGCAAAGAAGATGCTGAATGAGGTTTCTGCATAAATCTTTAAAATAGTAATATTGTATAATTATATTCTGAGTATTTATTTTAACACATTGAGTGCCTTCTATGTAGCAAATATTGGACTAGACATTCTCAGATACTATTTAATTGGTTGTGAACATTATCAGCCTCCACACTGATATATTTTCTCTTTTAGGGTATTTAGGACTTCTAGAGATCAGAGATCTTTTCAAAATATTTTCTATCCTTAGATCTTAGTAAAGTACCTGGCATATATTGGATCCTTAAAATTTTTTCGGTTATATAAATATAAATATACGTAGATTGCTTTATTTATTCATTTATTTATTTATTTATTGAGTTGGGGGTCTCACTCTGTCTCCCAGCCTGGAGTGCGGTGGCACTATCACAGCTCACCACAGCCTCAACCTCCTGGGTTCAGGCGGTCCTTCAGCCTCAGCCTATTGAGTAGCTTAGACTACACATATGTCCCAAAATGCCTGGCTAATTTTTTTAACATTTTTTTGTAGAAATGAGTTCCCATGTCTGGTCTCAAACTCCTGGGCTCAACCAAAGTGCTAAGTTTACAGGTGTGAGTCACCATGCCTGACCTGTAAGATAGTTTCTTAAAATATTAACTTCTGGGTTGAGAATTTGTATTTGAGATATACAATCCTTTGGAGAAGGCAAAAACAAAAGGCCAAACTACAGAATGTTTTTTCCTTGTGGTCACAACAAAGTTTTACTAAGTGTTTGCAAGTAGATGCTACTTTTATATTGGGAAGCAACTGAGATTGGAGAAACATATGTTGCCTAAACATAATATTATTTCAGTTTAGAAAATGAACCAGCAGTTAGGTAGACATTTTGGAGCATTTCTTGGAGGTGAGAGCTCTTATTAATTAAAATTAGGTAATGAAAATCAGAATATTTTACCTACAGTTAATTCAATTAAAAGAGAATTAACTCTCTTTAAGTGGTTAGATGTTAGTTTTGTGCACAACTTATCAACAGAGAGATGGGAAGAGTGAGAGTTTGTAGTTTTTTGTTTATTTTGTTTTGTTTTTTGAGTCAGAATCTCACTCCGTCGCCTAGGCCGGAGTGCAGTGGCATGCTCATGGCCACTGCAGTGTTGACTTGCTGGGCTCTGGCGATCCTTCCACCTCAGCCTTCCAAGTAGCCGGAGTTATAGGCGTGTGCTGCTACACCCAGCTAATTTGTTTTTTTTTTTAATTGTAGAGATGAGGTCTCGCAAAGTCACCCAGGCTGGTCTCAAACTCAAGCTATTCTCCTGCCTTGGCATCCCAAAGTGCTGAAATTACAGGTGTGAGCCACTGCACCTGGCCCGAGAAAGATTTTTTTTAAGGAACCAAGCACTGGGCTAGGTACTGCAAAGTATAGTATAGAATTTGAAGTCTGGAAACGGACAGTAAGCAGATAAGTTTAATACAAGTCAAGCAGATGAAGGTATATAAAGTGGAGAGGGTATTGGTACAATCTAAACAGATTTATAGAGGTTAAGTGGGCTGTCCAGCTGTCCACACAGCTAGAAAATGAGGGAGGAGGAATTTCACCTCTGAAGTGCCTGATGACAATCTCTGCTCTTAGTCACTATTATTTTTTTCTACAAAGCAATATCTTAAAAATTCCAAATTGTTATGCTCTAAGAAAGCTACATTCTAAAACATAAACACTAAAAAAAACATAGATTTGAGGGGGGCAATAAAAAACATAACTCTTTGGGAGGCCAAGGTGAGAGGATTGCCTGAGCCTATGGTTCGAGACCAGCCTGGGCAACTTTGCGAGACCTCATCTCTACAATTTAAAAAAAAAAAAACAATTAGACGGGCATGGCAGTGTGCTCTTGTAATTCTGGCTACTTGGAAGGGTGAAGTGGAAGGATCGCCAGAACCCAGCAGGTTAACACTACAGTGGTCATGAGTGTGCCACTGCACTCCTGCCTGGGCAATGGAGTGAGACTCGATCTCAAACAAACAAACAAACAAACAAAAAACTTACCTGTAAAATTAGGACATCATTAGCTGAATGAAAGAGTTGTCATGAGGATTAGGTAAAATAATACATAAAATGGTTAGCAGAAGAGATGATAAATTGCAGTGGCTTAATAAATGGCTATATTAATGCTAATAGAATAAACATTGTAGCACATAGGACATTATAATGGTCCTTCTACCAAATTTTTCTCATTTACTGTTCATACAAACCCTGGGAGGTAAATACTGTCATTTCCATTTTCTAGAAAGATGAATGAATCTCAGTAGTTAATAGATAAAAGTCAGAGAAGCAAGATTTGAAGATAGATTTAAAAATTCTCATGTTTGATGTTTTATCTGTTCTCTTTTGGTTTTGGGAGATTATGGATCAAGAGTTTATGTCTATTACTCAATGGCCTCCAGTTCTGTAATGTCTAGAAGGATGCTCTGTAAATATAGATGAACAGATTCAGGACAATATGGAATATCTATTGAGTTTATACTACATGCCAGGCACTGTAGTATGCTCTGAGAATATGGATAATTTGTGCTTTACCCTTGATTTCTTGGCATGACAAACATTTTTACTGATAACTATAATACAGTGGGGTCTGTGTTCAACTAGAGACAGAAAAAAATAGTACAATGACAGTGAGCAATTAATTTTGTCATAAGGTTGGAGATGGAAGTGAAATAAAGTGAAAAAAATTCAAAGAAGATGAAATATGAATTGAGTCTATTTTATAGAATTTTATTCAAAATAAAAATAACTTGATTCATGTTTCTATTAAATGGAGAAAACCATAGTTGATATTGTTAGCTCTTCTTTCTCAGTTTCTTATCCAAATACTAGAAAACACTGTATTAAGTAGTATATAATAATTAATGATACTATTTTAGAAAAATAATCTGACCACTTTAAAAGATCTAGATTCATAAATTATAATTTCATTAGTAAAAATATTTTAAAAACCAAACAACCTGACAGCCTAAATTCAGATCCTGAAATAATCTCTTATTTGATGTGACCTTGAGAAGTTACTTGACTTTTCTATATTCAATATCTTATTTGTAAAGTAAGGTTGTTGTAAAAATTAAATATTAGGAAGAGATAGTGAAAAGGTAAAAGCTCAGACTCTGGAACGAGTCTGGGTCCTAGCTCTATTGCATACTGACTTTGTGAATGTGGGCAAGTTACCTAGCTTCTCTTGGCTGCAGTTTTCTCATTTGTAAAATTAGGATAATGGATAACCTATTTCAATTGTGCCAGTCTATCTAGCATATAGTCTGCCATTTCTTCTCTGATTAAAAAAAAATCTTCTTTAGGCTGAGCACGGTGATTCTCGTCTGTAATTCCAGCACTCTGGGATGCCAAAGTATGAAGATTGCCTGAGCCCAGAGGTTCAAAACCAGACTGGGCAACTTGACTAGACCTCATTTCTACAATAAATCAAAAAATTAAGCTGGGTGTGGTGGTGTGCACCTGTAGTTCCAGTTACTTGGAAGGTAGCGGTGGAGGGGTCACCTGACCCTAGCAAGTGGAGACTATGGTGACCATGATTGTGTGACTGCACTCGAGGCTGGGGGACACAGTGAGACTCCGACTCAAAAAACAATTAATTAAGAAATAAATAAGCCCTTTATTATATACTAAATGATTACACAAAGTAGATACATTGGGGCTTTACAATATATTAATTGATTCATTTCTCTCTCTCTCTCTCAATGAATTTGTATATTTTGTTAATTGTTTTAGTTTAAAATGACATAATTTTAAATACATAACATTTCATGCCAGGTGTGGTGGCTCAAGCCTTTGATTAATCCCAGCACTTTAGGATGCCGAGGTGAGGGGATTGTCTGAGTTCACGGGCTCGTGAACAGCCTGAGCAACTGGGTGAGACCATATCTCTACAATAAACTTAAAAAAAAATTATCTGGGCATGGTAGCTCGTGCCTGTAGTTCTGGCTACTTGGAGAGCTGAAGCGGAAGGATCACTGAGCCCAGTAGGCCAATGCTGGGATGGCCATGAGCATGCAACTGCACTCCAGCCTGGGCGACGAAGTGAGATTCCAGCTAAATAAAAAAGTCAATTCTCCCTTCACTATTCTCTCAGTGTGTGTATTTTTACCCTTACACACACACAAACACACACACGAACCCACACACGCATAGAGGTTTTGCTAGTTTATTCTTTATGATGAACTTAGAATAATTTGTATAGACACAAAATAAAATCCATTGAACTTTGATAGAAATATTGTAGTAACCCAAAAGTTCAAGTTTCAAGAGAAATTGACTATTAGATCTTATTGGCCAGAAATAAGTCAATTGTTTTCACATCTTTCTTCTTATCCTATAGGAAGCTTTTGTGATTTTTCTTCATAAAAGCCTGTAATTTTCTTTTTGTTTTCATTTCTAACTCTGTTATATGTATTTGCTGTTCATGTGAATGGATTAATAATTTTCCATTGTTGTTCTGATTAGTGCTCTTCCATACAAATATTATTGATTTTTTTAAACCAGCCACCTTTCTGAATTATCTTACTATTTCTAATAGTTTCAAAGTGGAACACACCTATTAACTGGATTTTGCACTTAGGAGTTCTTTTGTTTACTTTTTTAATTTTAAAATTGTGGGTTACAATTCAGGGTTGGGTGTACAAACATTCATTGTGCAGGTACCCTTGTTGATGAGGTGTGCCCCCCTTCCCCAAGCAGTTTCCCACTACTGCCAATCCCACATCCCTGCCCCCAACATGGCCCCGCAGTTTCCCGAACTGTCAATTCTTTTCTTACAGTATTACAAGAGTTGTTCAAGGTTCACTTATGAGTGAGAATATGTGATACTCAGTTCTTTGTTTCTGTGAAAGATCACTGAGTATTATAGACTCTAAGTCCATCCAGGTTGCTGTGAAGTTCATGATTTTGTTCTTCTTTATGGCTGCATAATATTCCATTGTGTATATGCACCACATTTTTAAAAAAATCCAGTCCTCTTTTGATGGGCATCATGGTTGGTTCCGTGTTTTTGCTTTTGTGAACAATGCTGCAATAAACATACAAGTGCAAGTATCTTTATTATAGAGTGATTTGAGTTCTTCCAGGTATATTCCCAGTAAGGGGATTGCGGGGTCTTATAGAAGGCTGATTTTTAGAACTTTTAGAAATTGCCACACTGTTTTCCACAGAGGCCGTACAAGTTTATACTCCCACCAACAGTCTAGAAGTGTTCCTTTTTGCCACATCCCCTCCAGCATCTGTTATTTTTGAGTTATTGATGATGGCCATTCTTACTGGAGTTAGGTGGTATCTCAATGTGGTTTTAATTTGCATTTCTTTGAAGACTAGTGAGGCTGAACATTTTTTCATTTATCTGTTGGCTGCTTGTATGACTTCTTTTGAGAACTGTCTATTTATATCTTTTGCCCACTTTGTAATGGGACTATTTATTTTTTTCTTTTCAGCTCATTTGAGATCCTTGTAGATCCTAGATGTTAGGCCTTTGTCAGACATAGAGTTGGCAATATTTTTTTCCCAGTCTGTGGGCTACCTCCCTGCTCTCTTGATGGTTTCTTTGGCTTTGCAGAATGTTGTCAGTTTGATAAGGTCCCACTTGTCTATCTTATCTCTTATGGCATGGGCACTTTAGGTTTTGATCAGGAACTGGTTGCCAGTTCCAATTTCCATAAGAGTATCTCCTGCATTTTCTAAGGTTCTTATAGTTTGAGGTTTTATGTTTAGGTCTCTGATCCATTTAGAGTTAATGTATGGTGATAGGTAGGGGTCCTGTTTCAATCTTCTGCATGTGGTCAGCCAGTTTTCTCAGCACCATATACTGAATAGGTTCTCCTCTCCCCAGTGGTTGGTGGTGGAGGCTTTGTCGAAAATAAGTTGGTTGAGAAATTGAGGTTTTGCTTCTGGAATCTCAATTCTATTCCGTTGGTTTATATGCCTGTTCTTGTACCAATACCAAGCTATTTTGTTTATTGTAGCTTTATAACAAAGATAAAGTCTGGGAATGTGTCCTGCTTTGTTTTTTTTGCTGAGGATTGTTTTGGGTATTCATGGTCATTTATGTTTCCATGTGAATTCCTGTATTGTTGTTTCTAGATCTGAGAAGAATGTTGTTGGTAATTTGATGGGTATTGCATTAAATCTATAGATTGCCTTAGGTAGAATGGACATCTTAACAATGTTGATTCTTCCAATCCATGAGCATGGAATATTTTCCCACTTGTTTGTGTCATCTTTGGTTTATTTGAGCAGTGTTTTGTAGTTTTCATTATAAAGGGCTCTCACATCTCTGGTTAGAAAGATGCCAAGGTATTTCATTTTTTTGTGTGGCTATTGTGAATGGAATTGTGCTTTTTATTTGGGTTTCTGATTGTTTATTATTGGCATATAGAAATGCGATTGACTTTTGCAACTTTATTTTATAGCCTGAGACTTTGCCAAAGTCCTTTATTAGCGCAAGAGGGTTTTTGACAGATTTTCTTGTGTTTTCGAGGTATAAAATCGTGTCATCTGCAATGAGGGATTACTTGATTTCCTCTTTTCCTATTTGGATACCACTGATCGCCTTCTCTTCTCTGATTTCTCTAGCTAGAACTTCCAAAACTATGTTGAACAGGAGGGTTGAGAGTGGGCATCCTTGTCTTGTTCCAGTTTTCAGGGGAAATGGTTCCAATTTCTGTTTGGCAGTATGCTGGCTGTGGGTTTCTTGTAGATGACTCTATTTTGAGGAATGTTCCATCTATGCCTAGATGTTCAAGGGTTTTTATCAAGAAGGGGTGCTGGATTTTATCAAAAGCTTTTTCTGCATCTAATGATATAATCAAGTGATTTTTGTTTTTATGTCTGTTGATGTATTTAATTATGTTTATAGTCTTACGAATGTTGAACCAGACTTACATCTTGGGCATGAAGCTTACTTAGTAGTGGTGGATGATGTTTGAGATGTGTTGTTGAATCTGGTTTGCTAGGATCTTGTTGGGAATTTTAGCATCTATGTTCATTAAGGATATTGGCCTGTAGTTCTCTTTCTTTGTAGGATCTTTACCTGGCTTGGGTATCAATGTGATGCTAGCTTCATAAAATGACTTGAGGCAAGTTCCATCTTTCTCAATCGTCTGGAAGACTTTCTATAGGATTGGTATCAGTTCTTCCTTGTATGTTTCGTAGAATTCTGCTAGAAAGCCATCTGGTCCAGGGCTTTTTTTTGTAGGTAGTTTTCATATCACAGAATCAATTTCCTGGATTGTGATTGGTCTACTTAGGGTCTCGATTTCTTTTTGCTACAACCTGGGGAGGTTGTGTGATGTCAGAAAGTCCTCCATTTCCTCTAGGTTTTCAAGTTTGTTTCCATACAAGTGTACATAGTAGTCTCTGATAATCTTTTGTATTTCTTCAGGGTCAGTTGTGATTTCATCTTTTGTGTTTCTGATTGAGTTCATTTGGATTTTTTTCTCTCTTTTTTCTTGGTAATTCTAGTTAGGGGACCATCAATCTTGTTTATCCTTTCAAAGAACCAACTTTTTGTCTCACTGATTTTTTTTTTTTTTTTTTAGTATCTTTTGTCTTCTATGTCCTGAATTTGGGTTTTTATTTTGGTGATCTGGATTCTTTTGCTGAAGTTAGAGTTTTGGTGGTCTTGCTTTTTCAGCTTCCTTAGGTGTCTTGTTAGGCTGTTAACTTGTGATCTTTCCATTTTCTTCATGTGTGCTTGTAGAGATATGAATTCCCCTCTTACTACTGTTTTCATGGCATTCCAAAGGTTTTGGTAAGATGTTTCTTCATTCTCATTTGTTTCTAGGTATCTTTTAATCTCTGTTTTAATTTCCTTGTTGGTCCAGGAGTTACTTAGCATCATGCTGTTTAGTGTCCATGTCTTCGTGAGTTTTGGGGGTGCTTTGCTGGTGTTGATATTTATTTTTATTCCACTGTGGTCTGAGAAGGTACATGGCAGAATTTCAATCTTATAAAATTTGTTAATGCTTGATTTATGGTCAAGGATGTGGTCGATCTAGGAGTATGTTTCATGTGGTGATGAATAGAATGTATATTCTGTAGTCTTTGGGTGGACAGTTCTGTAGGTATTAATTAAGTCCATTTGGTCAAGAGTCATATTGAGATTCTGGATCTCCTTGCTGATTTTTCTGACTCAATGATTTGTCTAGGGTTGTGAGTGGGATATTAAAGTGCCCAGCTATGACAGTGTTAGAGTCAATATCTTTTTTAAGTTTGCCTAGAAGCTGCCTGATGAAGGGAGGGGGCAAGAGGAAGGTGGAGAGAGAGTAGAGTAAGAGGGAAAACAGACAGACGTACCAACTAACAAATGAAAAGAGACACAAAGACAGGAAAGAGTAAAAAAAAACCTAAAACATACAGATAATCATACAAACACAAAATCCAGCAAAACCTGCCTATTGATGTACTCTTCCCATACACAAACAGGAAGTCTAAAGAACAGAAAAAAAAAAATCAGTAAAATAACAGAAACAAAGCAGGTACGAAAGTGTTATCAACAACAAAAAGAGGAAAAAAAAAAGTAAAACCAAAAACAAACAAAAATAAGCAAAGCAGAGAGACAAAAAATAGAAATATAAAAACAAGGAACCAAACTCGCTCTGAGGTTGTTCCTTTAAGTCCAACATCCTTTCAGCTCTGATCGCTAACTCCTCCCCTCTGCTCTCAGTGTAGACAGATAGGGTTGATCACAGCTTGGGTAGGATGTCCCAGGCCTACTTTGGAAAAAGGGTGGATCAAATCTCAATGCACCCCACTTGCTGCCTGTCAAGTCTGACACTCAGATCTTACCTGCCTGGTCGGATCCAGCATGGGGGAGAGGCCTCTCTCTCTCTCCTAGTTTGATGAGATTGCCTTAGTTCCCAAGTTGGAGGCTGGGCGGAGCTGGGTGGAGCTGGGTGGGCAATGCAGGTCTCTGCCTAGTACTAGGACAGAGAAAATGGCTGTGGGTGGCATCTCCTCTCCGGGCATGGGGCACTTATCTGGCTCTCCCCGATCCTCTCTCTCCACTGATCAGATCCAGGGCTCCAGCTGATCTGCTCTAACAGGTGATGGTGTGGGCCAGGCATCAGGCAGTGAGAATCAGCTGGATTCGGCAGGGTCTTCTCAGGAGAGTCCCACAAACAGCAGATGATCTTGTGCATGCTTGTGCTTCTATCTCAGGGCAGTAGGAACTTGCAGTCACCCTCAGAGGGGGGCCTGATGCATGAACCTGAGTCTCCCCTCAAACAAACTTTCACTCTTCCACAAGCACAGGCATATTCACACAGAGAGTCTTTATGGACACTTGCTTTTGCGGAGACTCTCACAGACTGAACTGTCCGGTCACCATCTTAAGTTCCGCCCCCAGAAGTTCTCAAGAAAGAACTGAAATTATGTTTATGTTGTATGAGATACTGCTTTTATGAGTTACGTTTATGTTTTATGAGTTATTGCTTAGAAATGTAATTAAATTACTCCAATATAATAGGTATAAAAAATAAAAACTCAAATATTTTATTCTACAAAATCTTCAAGAATTTATATTAAGGTATTGAAATGAAATAATTTATAGATAATATATTCAGTAGAGAAAATGTAATTCTACTCTTATTTATAGTTGAATGTTTCACACTTGATAATGTATTTTTTAAAAATTCTGGAATACTATTGTTCATTGTATGCCATGTTTTGCTTCTGACAACTCCCCAAATTAAAAGTTCATTAAATGGTATACAGTAACACCTGCAATTATTGGGCTAGCTACAGAAAGTGAGCAGCTGCACGTTTGATGGCCCTGATGTCTACATGTAAGATTCATTTAAGGACACTTATTTGTACAAAGAAATAATACTGACTTAGGAAACAAAGCTTTTTGAAACAGGTCAATTGCAAGAACATTAAATGTGTTCCAAAAGTAGTCTGAAAAATAAAATCTGTAAGCAAAGAGAAAAATTCATTTGAGCGGGAAATATAACATTTTATTAGCTAAGATTAAAAATCAAGCATCCTATTTCTATATTATTGGTATGGCTAATCTAAACATTACTTTGTTAGCAAACTAAATTAGACTTTCTGATGTGGCTTTCTTAGAAAAACTGTTTTTTCATTTGAGATTGTATCTAACCATATTATGTCTGAACATTAAGAAAATACAAGTACAGTAGTGCCTTCTTATTCATGGGGTATACAGCCCAAGATTCTTAGTGGATGCCTGAAACCACAGATAGACCAAACCCTATGTTTTTTTCTGATTGTCATTTGCTGCATAACAATGATGGTTTGGTCAATGATAGGCCACATATACAACAATTGTCCCATATGATTATAATGGAGTTTTTTATACCTTATGTTTACTATACATTTTAGGTTTAGATATGTTTAAATAAAAACTACAAAACACTACTCAAAGAAATCAAAATGACACAATGGAAAAATGTTTATGGATTGAAAGAATCAACAATGTTAAGATGTCCATCCTACCCAAGGCAATCTACAGATTTAACACAATACTCATTAAATTACCAACATCATTCTTCTCAAACCTAGAAACAACAATACAGAAATTCATATGGAAACATAAACGACCATGAATAGCCAAAACATTTCTTAGCAAAAGAAACAAAGCTAGGGGTATCACACTTCCAGACTTTAAACTTTATTATAAGGGTACAATAATCAAAACAGCCTGGTATTAGTACAAGAACAGGCAAATGGACTGATGGAACAGGATAGAGATTCTGGAAGCAAAACTGCAGTTCTCAGTCAACTCATCTTCCAAAAAGCCTCCACTAACAACCACTGGGGAGAGCAGAACTTATTTAGTAAATGGTGCTAAGTAAAATGGGTGACTATATGCAGAAGATTAAAACAAGAACTCAGCCGGGCTCAGTGGCTCAGCCTGTAATCCCGGGCCTTTGAGAGGCTGAGGTGAGTGGATTGCCTGAGCCTGCGGGTTCGAGACCCATCTGGGCAGCGAGACCTCATCTCTACAATAAATAAAAAAACCAGCTGGGCGTGGTAGCGCATGCCTGTAATTCTGGCTACTCGGAAGGCTGAGGCGGAAGGATCGCCGGAGCCCAGCAGGTTGTGGCTGCGGTGGCCGGGAGCGGCCACTGCACTCCAGACTGGGCGACCAAGTGAGACTCCCACTCAAAAAAACAAACAAACAAACAAAAAAAACCCCACAAGAACTCTACTTATCACCACACACAAAAATCAACTCTAAATGGATCAAAGTCCTAAACATAAGACCTCAAACTATAAGAACCTTAGCAAATGCAGTAGACACCCTTAGGGAAATTGGAACTGGCAACCAATTCCTGATCAAAATCTGCAAAGCCAAAGAAACCATCAAGAGAGTGGGGAGACACAGCCCACAGGCTGGGAAAAATCATTTGCCAACTGTATATCTGGCAAAAGGCCTAACAGCTAGGATCTACAAGGAACTCAAATATGCCAAAAAGAACAAACAAACAGCCCTATTAAAAAGTGGGCAAAAGATATGAATAGACACTTCTCAAAAGAAGACATGCAAGCGCCAACAGATACATGAAAAAATGTTCAGCCTCACTAATCATCAGAGAAATGCAAATTAAAACCACACTGAGATACAACTTAACTCCTCAGGATGGCCATCATCAATAACTCAAAAAACAGCAGATGTTGGAGAGGATATGGGGAAAAGGAAAAACTTCCACACTGTCTGTGAGAGTGTAAACTAGTACAACCTCTGTAGAAAACAGGGTGGTGAGTCCTAAAAGTCCTAAAAATTGACCTTCCATACAACCCAGCAATCCTCTTTCTGGGAATATAACCAGAGGATCTCAAATCACTCTATCTAAAAGATACCTGCACACACGTTTATTACGGCACTATTCACAATAGCAAAAAGTATGGAACCAACCGTGTTGCTCATCAAAAGTAGACTGGATTAAAAAAATGTGGTACATGTACATGATGGAATATTAACAGCCATAAAGAAGGACAAAATTATGCACTTCACAGCAACTTGGATGGATTTAGAGTCTATAATACTGAGTGATCTAGTGCAAAAACAAAGGACTGAGTACCACATGTTTTCACTCATAAGCAGACGCTGAACATTTACCATAATACTATAAGAAAGGGATTGGCAGTAGTGGGAAACTGTCAGGGGAGGGAGAAGGGGCATACTTCATCAATAAGGGTACCTGATCTCAAACCAAGGGAAGCAGGGACCAAAGTGAAGCCCAAACTTTACCTGTACAGTGACCATTTGTGCACCTAATCCTGAATTATATCCCATATCCTTAAAACAAAAAAAATATGTTTAGATACACAAATACTTACCATTGTGTTATAGTTGCTTAGAGTAATCAGTACAGTAACATGCTGTGCAGGTTTGGAGCCTAGGAGCAACAGGCTATACCATAACCTAGGTATGTAGTAGGCTATATCATCTAGGTTTGTGTAAGGACACTGTATGATGCCTATACAATGACAAAATCGCCTAATGATGCATTTCTCAGAACATATTCCATTTTTCAGTGATGCATCACTATACATATGTCCCTATGATAAAGTAGAAGATTGACAACAATAACTAATAATAAAATAAAACAATTATAACAATATACCAGCATCACTACTCTTGTGATTTGGAGCCATTGTTAAGTAAAATAACAGTTTCTTGAACACAGCACTGTGATACAGTGATAGTGGATCTGATAACCAATCTGGCTACCAAGTGACTAAGAGGCAAGGACCCTCTACTGTGGTTCACTGGACAAAGGAATGATTCACGTCCAGGGCAGCCTGGAGGGGTAGTGTGAGATTTCATGATGCTACTCAGAACAATGCCCAATTTAAAACATATGGATTGTGTATTTCTGGAATTTTCTTTTTCTATTCTTTTTTTTTTGGAGTCAGAATCTCCCTCTGTCATGCAGGCTGGAGTGCAGTGGCACACTCACGGCCACCCCAGCATCAATCTACTGGGCTCTCACGATCCTTCTGCCTCAGCCTTCCAAGTAGCCAGAAATATAAGCTGCACTACTACCACGCCTGGCTAATTTTATTATTTTTTTTGATATATCGTAGAGATAAGGTCTCACCAAGTTGCCCAGGCTGATCTTGAACCCCTGGGCTCAGGCAATCCTCTTGCCTCAACCTCCTAAAGTGCTGAGATTACAGGCTTGACCCACCATGCCCGGCCTATTTCTGGAATTTTCTATTTAAATTACTGTGAGACACCTCTGAATATCTATGTTCTAAAATTTTAAGATTTGGAATTATGTTCACAAGTGAATGAGCCTTATGTCTGTGTGTGTGTCTGTGTGTGTATAATGAAATTATACTTCGTTTCTTGGAACCTACCAGCAGAAATATTATTATATTTTTTGAATGCCAAAGGTGCAATGAAGCAGTGACAGACAGGCTAAAGGAGTAGATAACCTGAAGAATGTGTCAGAAAGGGTTTTTGATATCAGAGCCATCGGAAAGTCATTTTGTCATTAAAGCATACAAACACACTTAGGAATTAAATCAGCTGTAATAAACTGAGTTTTACTTAGAAAGGTAAAGCTTTGTTTTGCATCGTTTATTATTATTGTTTATTAGTGTTATGATAAAGGTATTTTTTTAAACCTTTGGAATTGTAACATCATAGAATATTAACATAGCACATTCTTATGTGAAATGAACAGTTTTTTTAGGTTATACATACATTTGATAATATATTGTGTAAGAAATTAATTTCTAAGACAATGCATAATTAAATACATCTCACACAATAAAGTCTGCTGTTCCACCAGAGAAAAAGCCTATCTCAATGTTGCATCTGGTCTAATACATCCCATTTGAATTGTTGTCTCCATCATTAGATAATATGCAATTTGAAGAAATTCTGCATATTCAATTACCTATCACACTATTTTATGTAATAGACAATACATAATATTTTTGTTTCAAAGAATGATGCTTCCATTAGATACTTCTAAGATCTTAGAAATTTTAAAATTAAAAATTCAGTTTGTAGTTTAAATCAAAATGTAGTTTTACTGGCCACCCAGGACGCTGAGGTGAGAGGATTACTTGAGACCAGGAGCTCAAGACTTCAGTGCACTATGATAGTGCTTAAAAATAGCCATTGTAATCCATCCAGGGCAACATAGTGAGATCCCATTTCTAAAGAATATAAAAATAAATATGTTTTAATGAGTAGATAATGCTTTTACCTATTATATTCTGCATTATATTTCAAATAAGAGTATTATTTGTAATAAAACTTAAATGAACCAGCCTGTTAAAAATATATAAAGTGCTAGGAAAAATGACTATGTAACCTAAAGATTCATTAAATGTTTTGGCTTTTGACAAAGTCTCTGAAACTATAATACCAAGAAATCATAAAACAAATGTTTACTGAGTTAGAATGATGGTAGGCTTTCACAGTCATTCTCAATCATTCATTCCTCCTCAGCATTTCTCTCTATCTCACCTTCAAGTTCTATTGATTTCTAGGCAAGTCACTCTGTTCGTTTGTCCAGGTCCATATTGCATAGGCACAGCTTTGGTGTCAGAGACTGATGGGGCCTGAGAAAGTCAAGGATACATATTGAAATACTCAATATGCTCAGACTCAAGTGTAGCTACTGTCCACCATGCTAGGTGGATAATAGTGCAATATCTTGGATAATTTATTAAAACAAAATTCCAGTTCTGACCTTGTTTGCTAATATGCATTCAAATCAAGAATCCAGCCCATCTTAAACTATTTTCTTATCTAGATGATGGAATTGGCAAATATAACCAGAGAAATGAATGATAGTGTTAAAAATCATATTTCCCAGGTATGATGGCTCATGCCTGTAATTCCAGGATTTGGGGAGGCCAAGGCAGGAGGATTGCTTGAGCCTGAGTTTACAACCAGCCTGGGCAACATAGCGAGATCTCATCTCTAAAGATAAAATAAAATAAAATAAAGATAAAATCATGTTACCTATGTATCTCCAGTTGGTACCTGGTACAAATGAAATTTTAGTGGCCTGTATAAAAGGTTGGAAGTATTTAAATTTAAATCTATTCTTTAAAAAAAATTCTCTCCTTTTCCCTGAAGGAAATATGAAAAGATGTGTCTAAATGATTTCTGATGACATGACTGCTAAAGAAAAAAGAGAGCGAGAGAGAGTGAGCAAGAGAGAGAGCAAGCGAGCGAGCGAGCGAGAGAGAGAGAGAGAGAGAGAGACTTAAAGACTTGGCTCTGGCTCTTTGCCAATAAATCCTTCTTCTCTATTATTGGCCACTGTCTATTTTATGAGCTTTGACTAAGCCGCACAAATACTCCAACAGCATAAAACCCTAATTTAGTAGAAGACGCTAATGAGAGAAGTGTCTCCTACATTCTACAGGTAATGAAATACCCTTTCAGGTAACATTATTATGGTATTTGCATTTTTTATTTTCACTAATATCCAATCATCTTGAATGAATTAATTGAGATTCAAGAATAGTAAATGTACAATTATCTGGCACACATTACACAGGTAACAAGTATAAAATATTTGCATTCTGCACCATCCATCATAGTTATGTTATTTCCATGTCCATTATGATTGTAGGCTCAAATGGCAATGGCCATTAAACTGGTGAAAATATTGGTATTCAAGCAGCTGTGTAGTAATGAAAGCTTCTGAATTAGCCTATGTTCAACATATTTATGGAAAATTTAAAATATTATTTGTCATTTTAAAAAATATACAAATAATTCTTTATTGCATAAAACATAAGGATAACTGAATAGAACAGAATAATTATTTTATCAGGGGAATTAAGTTGGGTACAAACATGCTGTTTTCAGTTCTAGCTAAGAGATTCCTTCCACCAGAAAGTCTTTCCTGATAAACAGTCCTGCTAGGCTAAAATCCCCTCCTCTGTCTTTTACAATGCATAATCATTTGTAAACCTTTTATAATTCTGATTAATTTTACGAAAATTATTCTTACAATTCACTGGCCTATATTTATTTTCTCTGTATGTCCATTGCCTAGAAAAACACTTGTCACATAGGTACTCAACATTTATTGAACTAACTAGAGAGATAACTCTTATACACAATGTCTATAAAACTAAGTAATCTTTGAAAATATATAAATTAAGCTAAGTTTTTTAGAGTCTATAAAGCATATAAACCTCTAAACCATTTTTCTTTTAATTTTAGGGAATATTTTATGATTAAATTTTAGAATACCATACTTTGGCATCAGTACACTTTTTCTATAGAGGGCTAAATGTCTGAATTTCCAATCACAACTACTCAACTCTGTTGTTGTAGCATGAAGGTAGTCATAGAAAATACATACATGAATGAGTATGACTGTGTTCCAATGTAACTTTATTTCAGACCCTGAACTTGAACTCATGGAATTTTCAGGTGTCACTAAATATTTTTCTTTCAATGTTTGTTTTTTCAACTACAAATGTAAGACTCATTCTTATCTCACAGGCTGTTTAAAAACTAGTTGCCAACCTCTGCTGTATAGTATTGAATTCTATATTGCTACCATCCTCACCTAGTCACTAAAATAATAGTCTTTACCACTATACTGGGCATAGATATTTGTAGTTAATAGATATCTGTTAAATAAATTAATTAATGAATATTGGGCTAAACTGGCTATGTGGAAGTTGAATTTGAGAGGTCTAAACTAAAAACAGGAGTTTTTTGTAAAAATCATGAAATAATATGATGGCCTAAACTAGTAGGAAGAGCATGTAAAAATTAGAGCTCCATAATATTTAGGAAATTTATGTCTCTAGGCCTTGATAATTAACTGTTTGGGGAGGAATCAAGGATAACTTCTAACATTGGGATCTTTGTGGATGGGAGTATATGAAGGAAAATTGGGAACAGAGGAGAAAGAGAAGTTTGGAGGAAGGATGGGCATATATTAAAATATTTGACTTTTAAGTGTCTGAGTAATATCTAGGTTGACATATCCAGCAGGCAGTTTGAATAAGTGATCCTGAACCTGAGAAGAGGTCTGGTCTAAAGATATTGTCATTTGTGTACAACTAGCTTCCAAAACCATGAGAAGTGGGTAAATCTGATCACTCAGAAAAACAAATCAGTTAAACCTTGAGATAAATGTATAAATACCAAATTTAAAGGTAGAAGAAGGAAGAAGAGCTCATGAATAAGAAGGGAAAAACAGCCAGAGAAGGAAGAGTTTGGTTGCTGAAAGAAAGAAACAGATACCAAATATTATGGAGAAATTGGGAAAAAAAGCAATTGGATTTGGCAATAAGAAGGTGGCATTTTGGCAGGTGCAATCAGGTGACAGAAGTCAAACATGCTGTGGACTGAGCTGCACCTTGAGTATATAAAATGAAAACGACACTTTAGATAAATTTTGAAAAGGAGGATTGGACTGAAGACAGAGAGCTATGAGGGGAGATCAGTTCTTTCCTTTTTGTTTGGAAGAGGCTTGACTATACTTTTCAGCTAAAAGAGAGAGGAAGAAGAGAGGCATTGAAGATGACAGAGAGAGAAAGGGGGAGAGAGAGAGGGGATCTAACAAAGTCATGGAGTCAGCAGGAGGAGAAGGGATTACAGACATGGATGGGGTTGGAAGAGATTTTTTTTTTTTCTCTAAAACTGAAAGGTAGGAATGAGTGAGAATAAAATGATTTAATTTTATGTATAAATAGGAGTGTAATTGTCTCTTGTAGGTTGGGAGAGGGCAGGAGTTGAAAAATGAGTTGAAGGATAGTGGTGAAGGTTTGAAATATATTGAGTAAGGTAAGAGAGTAGAGAAACCAATAATAGCAGTGTTTGGAGTCCCAGTAGAGATCTGAAATTATAAACTTGCCAGAATTGCTTGACTACTTGATTTTCCTCTAACATTGTGCAGGTACCTGTATTCAGAGCTGGGGTTTGGGACGGTGAGTGTAGGAGGTAGAAATGTGAAAGGAAATTGAGATGCTAGTGAGAGAATTAGGTGCAAGTTGGGTTCAAAAGGAAGAGAGATCCAGAAGAATTCATGACATTGGAGGTCTCGCTGGGATAGTGTGAAATATAGAGAAGGCTGGAATGCTGACTTACAAGATTGTATATCTGGTAGAGGAAAAAACAAAAACAAAAAACTTTATGATAGAAATGTGTAGTTAAAGGGGAGTTGAGGTGAAGGTCATTGGCATTTAGAGGTAGTAGGAGATGACCCAGGCTATAGAATGAGGGGAATGACTTGTAGGTAAATTGAGGCAAGGAAGATGAGTGTTGAAGTGGGTTGTATAGCATGGCAGAAGCTCAAAGTAGGATAGGTTCAAATATATATCCATAAGGATACCTGAATGGGCTCTAGTACTGTAGGCTTTATAAAAACAACAGCAAATATTCATTAAAAAGGACTGAATTGGCACTGTAGATTGAGAATCCCGTCCTAGTTTACCCCACAAAACTAACACCAGGAATGACAGACTCAGTAATAACTCCTGGTGCCTTCACAGTATCAAAATGGTGTACCCCTAATCTAGAAATTAGATGAGAAAGATGTGTCTGGCCTGATTTTACATGAAACTTTTTTCCCTTCATCCAAACTCTATATTTTTTATTGATTTTTCTTTTCTGTAAACTGTGCTAAAACACCTGCTTTCTCATATCAAGATTTTCACCAAAAGTACAAAGAATTGTTTTTCCCTTTAAGTAAATTTACTTAAACTGAGGCTGTGAGTAGAGTTTTTTTTAAAAAAAATAATTTTTTTCCTTGGGTTTTTAATGGTCCAAACACAAGGGGACAACCTCTATAAAATTCTGACTGCAATTTCTTATTATGCCAGGCTAAATTATCAATCAGAAAATTAGTTTTCTCTGTAATTCTCTAACCTAGGGGTTCTAAACCTAGGGTTCATAGAGGAGCTCTGGGAATCCATGATGTTGTATGCAAATTTATACTTTTTTTTTCAGGTAAAATTTTCCTAACTTTTCTCAGTCTCTCATAAGGGATTGTGCAAACCAAAGTGACTTAGAACCACCACATTGTGACCTAGGCAGGACTTCAGGAAAAGGTTTCTGTGTAAATCCCTTTTACTTGAAATAGAGCAGCTTCCTTTTAGTATGACTTTATGCGAGTCCATCTCTCACTACTCAGAAATGTGGACATTTCTTTAGTTAGCAATAGCAGACTTCCTTTCCCTGCAACAATTCAGGGTTCTAAATATACTGACTTTGTCTCTACTTTTAAGTAGAATGTTAAAAGCTCCTGGTTTCTCGATACAAAAATGAATAACAAGTCAATGTTTTCAATGAGCCTATGGTTCAGAATATGTTATAAGCTCAAAATAGAAGAAAGAACAATTAAGAACTTATTTCGATAATAGAAGAATGAACAATTAAGAAAATTGGGGCTAAGTCTCTGTTGAGTAACAATGAAGGGAGGCAGAGACTTGGAATGGAGGATGAGACACAGGAATGGTATGTGTGGAAGAAGAAGAGAATTTGGAGATGGCTGTATCATTCCTTTGATAGGATTCCCAGTCATCTTCAGTTGTAACTCTGTAGTTATCTTTTGACTAGAAGTTGCTTTTGTTGCCTTACCTTACTCTGACCCCTTACAGGCAACCACTTTTCAGTGTTTTTGGTTTAATTCTTTAGTACTAAATTCTTTAAAAAAATTTTTATTTTAAATATGTGGGGTATATTTCAGGGTTAGGGTCTACAGACTTTTGGTTACCTGGATGCATTGCATTGTGGTAAAGAAGTCTGGGTTTCAAGTGTACCTTTCACCCCTCAACTATGTACATTGTACTTGATAGGTGATTTTAAAAAACTTTTTTTAATTTTAAAGATGTGAGGTGCAATTCAGGGTTAGGTGTACAAGTGTTGATTATGCAGGTACCCTTTTTGATGAGATGTGCCCCTCCCTCCCCTAGTCCTCAATTCTTGATTGAGTAACCGGTAATAGCATCTTCTGATGCCTTGCCATGGCAAATGAGGGATTTAATGCACTTAAGAATGTTCACTTTTTCTGTCTTCACCTCACTCTCCCAGCCCCTCCTCTCAGCTTCTGTCAATTCTTTTGTGACTTTTATATGGTTAAAGTTTACATTTTGTAGAAGTGTGCCTATGAAATCTATTTTAGGTCTCCCATATTGCCCTTAGCCATGATCAACTTTGGCTGGGAATAGAACTCTAGATTCAAAATCATTTTCCCTTACAATCTGAAGTATTTCTTCAGTGACTTCTAATGTTCAATATTTCTAATAAAACTCTGTTGATTCTTATTTCTTTTAGCCAGTCCCCTTTTTGTTGCTCTGAAAACATCCAGCATCTTCCCTTGGCAGTTATTATGACATTTTGTATGAATAAATACCTATTGGATATTTCAATGTGAAAATCATGTTTTTCTTCAGCTTCTGGGATATTTTATTTATTTGTTTATTATTTTGTTTTTTCTATCTGTTCTGTTTTCTTTGTTCTCTTCTTTGAAACTGCTTCTGAATGAGAATCGAACTTCCTTAATTGCTTCTCCATATCTCTTAACTTTTATCTATACCATTTTGACCTCATCAGCTCTAAGAGCACAGAGAATATATTTTGTTTACTGCGACATACCTAACCCTTGCCTGACTCAAAATACTTACACAATAAATACTTACTCCGTGAATGAGTAAATGAATGAATTTTTCCTGATCCTCAATGCTCTGCCTTCTGGAATTTTTTAGCTTTAACTGGCAGTTTTCTCATTGTGTTTTTATTTCAGTCATCATTTTTAATCCCCAAGAGATCATCTATTTTCTTTCTTTGGATTCTTTCTCAAAGAAACTTGTTATTTTATAAAGTACAGTATTGCCTCAGAACGCTGAAGGTACTAATTGGAAATGTGTCCACTTTCTCTTCTATTCCCTGAGTTACATATTTTCTTTAGCATCTACTTGTGCTGTTTGAGTTCCTCAAATCACATAGTGATTTGAATCTCTTTTAATATTTTTGATGAAAAAAGTTATTTTATTAATGTAGGATTTCCTCTGATTCTATGTAGATGTTTCCCCCTCCAAATATGTTTTGAGAAAGTTTTGGCAGAGCACAAAGTTGGTTAGATGAAAGATGACAGAAATCTAAAATCAGTTGTGCATGAGAACAGTGCCTTTCAAACTTGAATGTGCACGCATGTTACCCAGGGAATCCTGTAAAAAGACTACTTTTAATTGAGTGGGTTTAGAGGAGCCTGATAGCCTGCATTTCTAGCTAGTTCCCAGACGCCCATATTGGTGTTCTAGAGATCGCAGCTTGAATAGTATGGCCCCAGAAATCCTCCAGCTTCTTCTTACCTTTGAAATTTTCCTTAAAACAATTATGCCTAGGCTTGTAGATAGTGGAATCTATTCCATTCTAATTCATTTAAAAATTGGGGGTTATTTTGGAGCATAGCTGTTTATGTTCCACATGAATAGCCTAATCATGGTCATGGCGTACCACAATAACCAACAATAGAAAAGTAAAGTTGGTTTAAACCTGCGAGTATATATTATGGAAACATTTACATATGTTTCCATGAATGCTAAGTATGATCAGTTTTGTCAAATCTTTGTCTCCGAAGCTGGAAAGTAGTTTGACAAAATAATAAAAAGAAAGCAGCTTTTGTTATAGCAAAAGTCAACAACAATGTCCATATTCATTTGGAAACTCACCATTTTATATAAGGAGAATGCAAGTATGCTCAACACACATGTAGAAAAACATGAGACGAGACATTATAGGGTTAAAACTGACTATGTGGGCAGCTAAAGTACATGCCACTTTTGAGAATAAAAATAGTGTGTACCTTATTAAATGCCGCCTGACAGGGTCAGCAGCCTAGTCACAGAATACCTACCAAGAACAATTTCAATTTTAATAGGTTTTACTATGTATTTCATAAGCATGCCCATTGAAATTGAGTCATCAAAGCCTCCCAGTTCCTCCAAGACAGATTTTAGCCTGAGAGCTTGGAGTAATTATCCCACTGGATGTTAGCCTGTGTAGCTATTTCAGCCTCGTTCATCATTTCAAACAGCTACATACTCTGCCTGCTAATTTCTTCCGATGGATTAGCTGCTCTCACTTGTCTATCTTTTTTTATTTCTGGGGGGTGAAATATTGCCTTCTTCCCATGTTTTAATAAGCTGAGCAGGCATGCACCACTGCACAGCTTCTGACTCCTATTTCTTTCAGCTCAAAGAATGATCTTCTGGGGGAAGAGCTGGGTGTAAATGTGAAGGTGAAAACTTGGCCGTTACTACCTGCAGCCTGAAACCAGATTCATTTGCACAAGGGCTGAAAACACAGTTCTGAGCTGGTCCGTATCTATCTGTTTATAATACATTCTAAGCTGCTCTTCGTCCACTATATTACTTATCTTCTGCTTCTCCTGGACTCTGATCTTTAATTGCATCCATCCCCCCACCTTATTTCACCTCTGCTCTGCTTGTGTGCCTCCCATTAGAAAACCACAATGCACAGAACTATTCATTGCAGGATATAACTTCCTCCGTTCTTCACAATAATGACCCTGTTTGAGCCTTTTAATTCAGAGGTTCAATGATTTCTTTATTCTCTGACCTCCCAGTGAGAACATACAACTTCACATGCTGGAATATCATTTCTTCTTAGGTGGATGATAAAAAAGCAGAGATCCTGGCAACAAACAAAACCAAGTTTTCATTCCATCCCTGTCATTTAGAAGTTTGGTGTCTTTGGGTAATTTTCAACCTCTCTGAGCTTCGGTTTTCTCATCTATATAATAAGGATAAATGTTTTTAAAATTCTAGGGTTGTATGAAATTAACACAAGAGATCATGTGTACCGATCATATGAGAGGTAGCTCAGCACATGGAACTTATGTTTCCTTTATCTTAGTAATTTAACAAATGGTCTTTTGGCCCTCTTATACTCGCTATTCGTGTCAATTAGCCGTTACAACTCTGACAGCTTTGAGTGACTCTTTAAAAAACTAGATGAAATGAACACAGAAGTTGAGGAGGCTTGCTCACTCAATTCACAAGTCCAGTCTAACATTTAAAGGCTTCTTTTCTGAAAAAGTGTCTAAAGTTCTAGAGCATCAGTCTAGGTGCCTACACTTAACACTTTCCCATAATGCCATTTGAGTTTTTTGACACTGGTTTGAAAGGCACGTATTTTCACTGGGTTGGAAACAGAAAACTGACCCTGCAACCCAAGAAGGCGGGGAAAAGAGGAGAGCAGATAGACTGCTTCTTCGGATAAAATCTTCAAACAGATCAAGGGAAAGGTAATGGGAGCTAAATTTTCTAAACTTTAGAAAATGCTGGTCCCCTGAGAGCTGGCAATTTAAGGAAAAGGCTTCTTTTACTCTTAATTCCAGAACTATAATGTATTTGCTGATGAATTGGAAATGCATAATTTTGATCCAGCTCAGGAGGAAGTATGAAAAATAGTAATTGGTAATTCTTAGTGAGAGTGGTGCAGCTCTCAAGTCACTCTCAAGAGATTTTTTTGGAAATGTATATCATTTGGACTTATGTTAATAAGAATACTGCCTGAGATCAGAAACTTGGAATTGGTAGAATTTTTTTTTCCTTCAGAAACATAAAGCATCCATATTCGTCATTTACACATAAATTATGTAAGTGGCTAAAATCCTCATTATTAGAAAATGACCTTGATGTTAGGACACATTGATATTATAGGTGATGTTCTTCTTTGAATTTTTGCAAATTTTTGACATTAGTTATGGTTCAGTGCCAGTATCAAGATCATTAGTATTGAGTCAAATACTTTTGTATTCACAAGGTAGTAATTAAAATGACGTTTCTGACTATTTATATATACTTCATCCAACACGATTTTATCTATATATGTATATTTCATCTTCAATTTTTCATTTTTTGTAGGCTATTCCCTTCTCTTTTTTTGTCAATAGGTGAAGTGAAATGAATAGACATAGTTACTGACAAAGAAAAGGCATAGCCCAAAGACCTAGGTAGATCAAGTCACCATTTCTCATGGATACTTTGTTCATCTTATCGAGGAAAATTTTCTTAGTATGAGGGAGACCCAAGGAACCAAAATCATTTTTTGGAGGGCAGGTCCCTTGTAGTACAGGCGTCTGGGAATCCATCAGCATCAGTTTACCAGCTAGTGTTGTTGTGAGAGACTGCGTTCAGCTTCAGTGAAAAAAAAATTTTTTTTGAAGATCCTTTCAACATGTTTGCCTATTTCATAATGGGTGTTTTACTAGTGCATCTGCCCACACCACGCCGAGTGTTCACCAGCGTTTGACCAAAAAACAGCACAACTCTCATGCCCTACCCTTCCTATTCACTCAATATCACCCTGAGAGACTTTTTGTTTGTTTATTTCCCCAATGAAGAAATTCCTCAAATGGAAACATTTTGCTGATGTGGAAGAGGTGAAACATAAATGGCTGAAGCACTAAAAGGCGTTAAAATTGACTAGTTCAAAAACTGTTTTCAGCAGTGGAAAAAGCATCTTAATAGGTGTATTGCATCAAACAGAGAGTACTTTGTAGGCGTCTGAAGTTTAAACATTTAAGAATACACCATTTTTTAGTAATAAATTCTGATTTGGGGGGTTTCCCTTCATATACATTGCTTTATTTATCCCCCCCCCCAACTCTATGGAACAAAAATTTCAAAACAGCTGTATTATTGTAACTGAAGAAATAAAACTAAGTATCAGGTAAAATTTTCTTTCAAAAAGGTGGTAGCTTTGTTTATTCTATAGCACAGGAGGATGGTTAATAATGCATATACATTTATTGTGATCAGTTGATAATTTAAGTGAGAATCTATCATAGACTAAAAATACCTTATCAAATACTGAATCTGTGTTATATCATTGTATATTTCATACATGAGTTGTTAGATTGAGATTTTAAATTTATCTTACCCTATGCAACCAAATATGTATCATTCTTTTTTTTTTTTTTGAGTTGAATTCTCTATCCCCCAGGCTGGAGTGTGGCAGCATGCTGACGGTCACTGCAGCCTTGACCTGCTGGGTCTACATGTGCGCCACCACGCCTGGCTAATTTTTTGATTTATTGTAGAGATGAGGTCCCATCAAATTGTCCAGGCTAGTCTTGAACCCGTGGACTCAGGCAATCCTCTCACTTCTGCCTCCCAAAGTACTGGGATTACAGGCGTGAGCCACCATGCCTGGCATGTGTGTCATTCTTAAACATGGTATCTAGCACTAAGGATTCCTCCAAAAGTTTCCACAGACATTTGGAATATCAGCATCCTTGACTCAAGAGGGCAAGTGAACTTTGAAAGGATGTTTCTCATGCATACCCTCTGGCTGAGAAGTAAATACCTTATAAACTCCAAATTGAAGCTCACAACACTTCATAGACAAACACTAATGTTTAAAATGAGCCTGAAGATATGAGAAGAAAGAAGACTAAATAGAATTAAAATGAATGATTATGCTAATTATTCTTCTCTGTTTCAAACATTATGATTTGTATTTCAAATAGGTTTTATCATAAAAGAGATTAAAGTTTGAAAAGAAAGTTAAATAAATACAAAGTTGACTCACCACTGAACACAGAAGTAGCATAACTATAACATATCTATTAGTGTTGCACAGAAGTACCATAACTATTAGTCCTTCTTATATTTTATATGCACATGTGTCTGTGTACATTTAACAATTTTAATCAAACTTCGTGCATTCCAGTTGATGACGTTTTCATTTAAGTATTCTCTTTGTTTTTACATTATCATCATAGTCATTGGTTTAAATAAATGTGGTAGAATAATATAACAGAATACAACAAAATAACTGGAGAGATGTTACACTAGTTATCTTTTTTATTAGTGGACATTAATGTATTGGCCATTTTTAAGATTACAAATAATTCTGTGATAAATGTCCTTGTGCATAATGTTTCCTACAAATTCAGTATTATTTATTTAGAGTAGATTTTGAGAGGAAGTATTACTTTCCCAAATGATAAAAAAATTGTAATTTTTAAGAGATATTTTAATCCATTCTAGTTTTTAAAATACAGAAAATCATGAAGATGAAAATAATTATGCACAATTTTACAAACTAGAAAAATAATTACTAATAGCATTTTGGTATGTTTACCCCCAATTCTCTTTTTTCTATGCATATATACACACACATAGACAAATATAATTTGTAAAATTAAAATTTTATTGTGGATGTTGAGTTGGGTTCTGCTTTTATTTTTTCATTTCCTATTGAATAACAAGCATTTTCTCAGGTCATTAGTTTTCAAAATATGATTTTGAAATGACTGTTCCTTCATTAGTCATTTCCTTGTTAAATTTTTAAGCCATTTCTAAAATTTGCTGTTATAAATATTTATTTGTTAGTATCTCTGATTTTTTTCTTTAAAATAGAGTTTTAATAGTCATATTGCTGGGTCAAAGGCTGTGCTCTTAGAAATTCATATTTTTCATTTGCTTTCCAGATAAGTCATATCAAAGCACATACACCCTTGATGGCCTTGTATGAAGGTCCCTGTCTCATTGAACCCTTAATAGTATTTAATAATATTATCAGATTTTACTATTTTTAATTATAGAAGTGCAGAATGACAGTGCATTTTAAAAGTTTTCACTCATTTTATTACTGGTAAAGTTTTCTTTCACCATATGTTTATTAGCAGTTTCTAGTTTTTCAAAATTGCTTGTTTTATGCTTTGCATGTTAATGATTTTCTTATTTATCTAAAAGTAGGGTTGATATGAGCAGGGCTAACCTCTTCATATTTTTGCAAATTTGCATTGTCTCTTACTTTAAAATTTTAAGGATAGTTTTGGTATAGCTAGTTTAAATTTTCATTTAGTCAGATGTAATACTCATTTTTTAAAAGCTGTTTTTTTACTTAGATATGTCTGTACCAAATAAACATTGTCTTCTTTTTTTTTTCTTTTGCTAGTTGTACATATTTTTCCCCACTTGATGAGTTTTAACTGTTTAATTCCTATTCAACTGATTTTTTTGTGTGCACTTTTCCATCTTATTCTGACAGACTTTTATATTTTATATCCAGTTAAGGCAAAGCAAGGTACCACAGAAAATGGTCTTGGCAGCCAGTACCTGAGATCTAAGGCTTAGGAGATTGGAATGAACAGAGCCAATATTATAATGCCAAAAATGATTTTACCACATGAAATGGCAAAATTTGACTTATTCCAAATGAGGTGTGCAATTTTATGTCCATTTACTAGTTGTTCTTATGGACATTGTCTCTTTGAGACCTTTGTTTAGCATTTATAAACAGGTTCAATGCTCTAATTGCATAAACGTGTCATTTGTATTTCCTTTTTGAATGTTGACACTGCGTATATCCTCATAGTGTGACATTTTTTCATTCCTGAATTGTTCCCATCCCTCTCCATTGACCCAGCTTAGGCTACTGAACACATGAGGACTAGCATCTCCATCATCCCACTTTCTCCTCAGCACTTCATGGGCGGGACTCTTCCTCTGACCTTTGCATGCCAGACAGCTTGGAAAGTGTTGTACTCATAATCTGACATAAGAATGCTCTCTTCTTTCTCATCACAGGGTTGGAGGCTAGGACCACGATGGACTTGTGTTCTCAAGACCATTGATCTGTGTGATTCACTTTGAAAGAGCTATTGGTAAGTACATTGGTAAGAAGTTCCTCTCTCAGAGAAAGCACTGCACTGTAAAGAAAGAAAAAAAATTACAAAATAAAAGTATTTTCTTCAATCATGTGCCAAACAGCTTTCATCTTTCTGCTATATTTTAACACATGCCCTAAAATGCAAATCATAGCTATATGTTTAGTGGGTATTATCTTCCTGGTTTGAAGGTTTCTGTCTCTGTGTTCTTCCATCTCTACACCTGCATTCTGAATTTCTCTCCTCAGTCCTGGGGGCTGTTAACCTGATTGTTTGTTGTGAAGCATTATGTGAATGGTTTATAAACATTCACAATGTTTTACAGAATATAGATTTTTCATTAAACTATTCATGCCTATTATAAGAAATCCAGTTATAAATATGAGAGTAATCATTGCTTTAAAAAAATCTCATCTTTCAGATATAATCATCATTTATTCTAAATGATCATCATTCCAGGTAACCCCATACAAGTATACATTTTGAAGCAAAAAATAAATTGATATATTGACTGAGATAATCTTTATAAAAATGGAATCCACATTCATAATAGCATTTAAAAATAAAAAGTCTTTAAATTTTTTTTTTGACAGCAGTCAAATAAACTAAGGTGTAACTGAAACCTTTGTTGAACTTCTGAAAAATATTTTTCACTTCAGGAGGCATTTGTTTCTAAAGTCAAGGGGAAAAAGCATTATGAAAAATTTTAATTATTTGTTAAACAAGTTTCACTTTTAAACAGTATTAATTGAGTGATTCCCCGCTGGGCAAGATAAGAAAATTAGCATATTCACAGTTCCTCCCATCTTCTGAATTCAGAATGTATTAATTGGTAAGAAGTTCCTCTCTCAGAGAAAGCAATGCACTGTACAGAAAGAAAAAAATTCTGAATTATGAATGCATTTAATTATGCATTATTTTTATTTTCTCACAGTCTGTACTATGTACTTTCTGTTATTCTCATAGCTGCAATTCTCATCATTGTTTCATCTAAAATAAGTTTAAAGCATATTCCCAGTTCTATCACTTCTTCTCTATTCCTGAGTTCTTAATTTCAATTCATTTCCTAATTGGCTAAATATTCTTATCCAAGTTTTTGTGTCTGTTTGTTTTTAAATCATAGGCAAGGATGATCTCAGAAACTAGAAGAATAAAGGAGCAAATGCTTGGGTTACGAACAACCATCTTCCATTCATTCGCAAACATGGCTTCTCTCAGTCCCAAGACCCTCAGGAACAACTTTATTAGAAGTCTTTTTATTCTCGTTCTGAAGATTTCATTATCCAGAAAGTATGAAATATTTCTAGGCATGCACGTTATGCATGAGTTTTAAGTAAGCAATATTGGTAGCTCCAGAGGATTTTAATGTCACTCTATGAAAACTTTTCAGTCTGAAATAGAGTTGTATCATTCCTCTATATCCCATCTTTTTTTGAAACATGGAGTAGTTTAACACGTTTTTCCCCCGAGTTTACATAAATCCATATAATTACAATAATACCTACTATTTGTATAGAAGTTCTGTTTATTTTTCAAACAATTTCAGGACAGGACACAGTGGCTCACACCTGTAATCCCAGCACTTTGGGAGGCAGAGACAGGAGGATTGCTTGAACCCAGGAGTCCAACACCAGCCTAAACAACATAGCTAGACCTTATCTCTACCAAAAAAAAATAATCACAGATTCGCTGGGCAGGTGTGTACCTGTCAACTACTTGGAAGGCTAAGGAGGAAGGATGGCCTGAGTCCAGGAGGTTGAGGGCTGTGGTGAGCCATGATAGTACTATTGCACTCCAACCTGGACGAGAGAGTAAGACTCCAACTCAAAAAAAAAAAAAAAAA
>NW_007200434.1:110101-141554 GCF_000164805.1 Carlito syrichta | reverse complement strand
AAACTTCTGTTGTCCCATCTTCAACTCCTTATGTACTTATGTACTATGTTTTTAAACTTTAAGATAGTTTAATCAATTGTTCAAGGTCAAGTAATTATCCTTCTTTTTGATCTGTGCTATAATACAACAACCTATTTTGATTCTAAAGGTATTTATATTATATACAATCTAAGCATAAATCACAAGCTTCTCACAGATTTTTGTCTGCTGTGTTAGCCTTATATTGTATCTTGGGCAGCTTATAAGGATTTATACATACAACAGTTGTGTTATATTAACATTGGTGGTAGAATTGCTTTAAGCCTGATATGACAAATGACAAATAAATAAGCCTGATATGACAAATAAATCACTTATTGATCACAAAAATTAATTCTTTAAATTTTAGAATATGGAAGAGATTAGGACTATTACCTTAGATTGAAAGATAATACTTTTTCAGAATCACCTCACAATTCAGATACTAGGGCTGGAATTGGAAAGGAAAAAGAGAGAAACTCTGAGGTTAAAATTGACATTGAGATTGAGAGAAAGAAAAGGAATTTTTGTTTTTTATTTTTTTAAAGCATAACATTGGGCCTTTAAAAAAAAAACAACACTCTAAAATTTCATGAATGCCCATTCTATTTATTTGCAAACTCATTTCTTTTTATTTCAGGGGTACTGAGTTTCTTTCACTGCTACAGTTATTAGGAACCAAATCGTAGTGTGATTCAGATGAATGTCATATGAAAAGTGCCATATTTGAAGACTTTAATATTGTTTTCAGGGAAGTTCAGTAAGGACACAATTCAATTGTAGTTTTTAAAAAGTTTTCTGTTGGCATAAAGTTATAAAATTGTTGTTTCCTTATTGCAAAGTAGCCTCGGAAGAATAAGAATACTATTCTGAGTATTCCTAAAACATATTCAGGAACGTGGGGCTATCCTAAGTGGAAGTGATCCCCATTGGAACAGTTAAAAGGCAGGTGTTTGTCTTTTCCATTTAGTTAGTTAACATTGAAGTTATCTTGTTGAATTTCATATATCTGATATAAAACACAGAGTACCATATTCGATCATATGCATACAAGTCTATTTGAAATCTTATGGAAGCCAGTATTAAAAGAATTTCATCACACTGTTTTTATTTAAATTTCCTATACTTGGCGAACACATTCTGGTATGTATATGAAACAAAATAAATATCATCCTTAGTCAAGTGACCTTGACAACAGCTGGTAGATACAGTGTCAAATTATTTCAAATTAAAAGTCACCTTAATGATAAGAAGTAGAATAAGAAAAGTAAAAGGATATCAAGGGCATTGTAAAGAAGAAAAATATGATAATATTAGGCTTAGAATGTCCACTTTTTTTATCTTCAAGATCTTTGCCAACATTAATTAATTAGTATGCATGGTGCCTTGGGAGGTAAATATTATCATCTCAAATTTTAAATAAAATTGAAGAATAAAGGTTAAGTGGTTTCCCTCAGGATACACAGGGATTAGACTTTATTTTTTACAAGGAAAATGAAAATGAGTATTTAATAACAATGTTAAATAAAATAGTAGATATAAAAGTCCTTATTTACAGCACCTCCCATCTAGTAGGTTTACATTAAATGTGTGGTGAATATTTCAAGTCATAATACTAGTTAAGAAGAATAACATTTAATACACCTACTTCTCTTTTTCTGAATTGTGTGTATATTCACACAAACACAGTTATGATTTATATGTGTATATAGTGTATATATAAATACATATACATAGTTACTGACTAGAAAAACTAGTATAATTTTAATGCATGATTTTTTTTTTAAGAAAGACAACCTCCTTCTTTGAGGTAGGAAGGCAATTGTTACAGTTTTAAATATCATCATGGAATGACACTTATAGATTCTCTTCAGTACCTAATAACACCCATGTTGATATCAAACTGTGTGGTACATCTAATCAGGTTAATAAATAATTCAGCTGATCAGTAATAGGCTTTACAGTTCTAAAACCACTACATAAATAGCCTGGTTGGATTTTTTTCTCTTCACCCAACTGGCTGAAATTTTATCTAAATTTATTAGGGATTTCAGTGTCCTGTTGAAATAGTCTTTATATAAGACTTTTTTTAAAAAAAAATACAGTTAACCTAAATTTTCTATTATACTTTTCTTGAATATGTTTTATTTCTGGTCTCTATGGGCACCCAGTTGGGAACAGGGCTCAGTGAATCCTATGTGATACAGTGATGAGTTGTCAATACAGCCCCACACAATTTAGTTGCCTTTCATTCTACCCTCCTTTGAGTTTAATTGTTTGAAACTCTCCATAACCTTTCCTGCCATCTTTCATAGTGAGCAAAGATTGCTGTCTGCTGTCTTGTTGTATGAAATAAACAAAACCTTATCATAATTATTTGAATAGTTTCAATCCCTCAAACTTACATGCTTAAGTATGCTATTTGCTTGCGATTTATAAACATTTTCAAATTCCCCTTAGGATGTTGGATCCAGATTTTGCATGAACATATTATATCAGCAGAACGCAACCAGATTAATGATGGAGATGCGGAGTTCAAGGTGGTGTGCTGTGTTGGCTGTGGAACCTTCCCTTAGATCAGTCATTTCAGGTATCAAAACTGAGTAATCAGAATGTGGGGAAATTAAGCCCAGTGAAGCAGCTTCCAGAGCCAGAAGGAAGAGAAAGACTGCAGGATGGATCACACCTGCAAAAATGCAGCAGAGATGGCAAGGCTGCGATTAAGGCAAAAGCATGGACCTCTACTTTGCCGACACATTTCATGTTGTTATTGTTGGTGCAGTCAGGTAACTCAGGTTTGTATTCCAATTCTAATTTTTTTCTTTCCTAAAGACAGGATCTCGCTTTGTAGTCAGGTCGGCTGTAGCCCAGCCCTGCAGTCACAATCACACAGCCTCGAACTTTTGGATTCAAATGATTCTCCTGCCTTGCCCTGCCAAAGTTCTGCAACTATAGAGATGAGTCATCATGCCTGGTCCCAATTCTAATATTTTCTAATATTTCGTAGCAGGAACTAGATCTGACAAGTGATTTAATCCTTTTATGCCTCGATTTCTTTAACTGAAAATAATAAGTAATAGTTGCAACAATCTCACAGTTGTTAGTGTCTGGCCCATATTATTGTTAATAATATGGTAGCAATAAATAAATAAATGTTAATTGATGATATTTATAATTATAATGATAGTGATATGTTTTATCCACAGTTTACAAAAATTGATACATGATTTAAAAGAGATTTTTGGATGTCAAAGAGTATTAAAGATGGTACATAAATATTAAAACCAGAACTAATAGCATAAAACAGTGATCAGTCTTAGTGTGAATATTGACTGTGAGTAATTACTTGCTAGGACAAGTGAATACATGATTATGGTGATTCTACCTAAGCAGTTCTCTTGACAAAAAGGTATAACTATGAATTTTATAAAATTAAATTTTATTGCACAAATGATCAGTGGAAAATGTACTTAAAGCTTGTTAAGTCATAGCATGAAGTTTTAGTCTTCTTATCCCCTCTTCCACTCCCCCTACCTTCCAAACCCCATGGTCTCTCTGGTAAACAAACTGAGTTTCCCAGGCCAACTTCAAAATAATACTCTCTGGTATAAAACTGTTGAAATTCATAGCAAAAATTAGATCAGCAGACCAGATTATAAAGGCATCCATCCTTGTGGAAAAGCCAGGCACATGTCATAGCCAATAATTCTGTAAAACTAGCCACAATATTAGATAAATACATTCAGTGGTTCTCTCAGGGCACTGGCTCTTGGAGAATCCAGCCACTTTGCCTGACCATCTCAAGATTGTTATGCTAGAGAGACCATGTGGGGTGTTCCGGTTGTCAGTCACAGCTGTGTCTAGTCTCCCAGCCACCCTCACCAAGGCACCAGGTGTGTGAATGAAACTATTGTCAACTCTCCAGAGGAGTCCATCTACCAGAGGAGCCCATCTACCAGCTGAGTCCCACTGAATGATCTTTGTCAGTACAATGAGAACCAGTAGAATTGCCTAGTTGAAAGATGTATAAATCCTGACCTATGAAATTCACGCAATATAATTAAATGATTGTTGTTTTAACCACTAAGTTTGGGAATAGTTTGTTACCCAGCGATAGTAATGGAAACACTTTAGAGTAGACTTTATGTAGATTCTTATGCTAACTCATCTTTTCTAGTAAATATCACTCCAAAATTTTTCAGTTAAAGTTTAATGATAATATCCATAACTATCTGATAGTCACTTGTTTCAATTTTGAATGGTCTATAATTATTATTTAAGAAACTATAGCTCAGAAAAGCAAAGAGTAAACAATTTTTAAAAATAAGAAATAAAACCACCTGGTTTTGAAACTTGACCTGTGTACAAACCTATATTGGACCGCAGTATAGATAACTCGGTCAAGGACTGCAAAGATTATGAATATAAATAATATGAAGCTATGATTCCATTTTAATTGTGAATCTAGATTTTTTAACACTTGTAATGAACTTTTTAATTAATTATTTGAAAATAATGATGTGTATGACAAATGCCTGCAGGTCCCTGGATGCAGGCTATATTATACCCAAGTCCATAAAGAATAAAACTCTTGAAAGAAATTGTTTAACAGTTAGTAGTTCCTGAGCTGATAGAAATGTGGCACAACTGACATATGAGCTCACATTCCAAATGTGCAAGTGTATATATCAGGGTATCTCATCATCAAAAAACTAACTTTTAAGGAATAAAAGAACTTGCAAATTTGAACATATCCTTCATTATCTTACACTTACAAAAGAGAACATTAGATAGATGAAGGAGAAATAAAGTCATATTCTCTCTCTCTGTCTCTCTGTCCCTTTCTCTCTCTGTTTCTCTGTCTCTACCTCTCTCTCTCTCTCTCTCTCTCTCTCGATCTCATGAACTTGTCTACCCTAATAGTTGAATGGAGTCATAGAAACGATAACACAGATTCCTAAGGACCAAAGATGCCCACATGCAGTAAAAATTTTTCAATTCAATTCTTATCTAATAAGCTGACTATCTTGACAAAATGGTCTATTAAATAATCTAAATCTTAAAAATTGAGAATATACTAATACAAATGTAGTCATATATACATATGTAGAGACTATATATAGTCTACATATATACTATATATGCTATACGATATATTATTTATCATAATATAAAAAGGATATCAATACATATATACATACACATATGTCTTTTATATAGTCAATAATATGTTTAGAATAGTTGCTTGAGACAAAGCTTCCATCTTTTCAATAGTATGAATAATTGTTTCAATGTATCACTTCATTTTCCTACAATAGACTCCATTACATGGTCAAGTTATAAACTCTTAATAGATGATCCTGAAATATGCTTACTAGATTGTTTCAGCAATGTGTTAAACATGTTTACCAACTGGAAGAAGAATGACAGAGACAGAGGAGATGAAATAAAAGGTAAAAGAAACCTTAAATTTGCAGAGTAGAGTCTGTTTCCGTAAGCACTCACATCCTTTTTTAAAAAGCTATCTAAATTTCACCCTTCACCCTCACTGGCATCTGTTGACTGAAATGGATCACAGACAAATGGGAAAACACTCTGGTAACATTTGTCTTTCTTTTTCTCCCCCCTTCCTTTATTTTATTTTAAAGATGTGGGGTACAAGTCAGGATTAGGTGCCTAAGTGGTCTACGTACAGGTGAAGTTTGGGCCTCTCACTAGTCCTCAGTTCCCCTGGTTTAGGATCAGGTATGTTTAGTGATGTTATATGCTCCTCCCCTCCCTCCCTCTCCTGGCAGTGTACCATTACTGCTGATCTCTTTCTTGTAGTATTGTGATAAATGTTCTGGACCCACTTATGAGTGAGAACATGGAATATTCAGTTCTTTGTTTTTGTGATAGATCATTGAGTATGATGGACTTTAAATCCATACAGGTTGCTGTGAAGTCCATAATTTTGTCCTTTTTTATGGCTGTGTAATATTCCATCGTTTGTGTGTACCACCTTTTTTTTAATCCAGTTCACTTTTTTTTTTAGTTGGAGTCTCACTCTGTCACCCAGACTGGAGTGCAGTGGCCTCTCCCGGCCACCCAGCCCCGACCTGCTGGGCTCTGGCGATCCTTCCGCCTCAGCCGTCCAAGTAGCTGGAACTACAGGCGCAGGCTACCACACCCGGTTCATTTTAATTTATTGTAGAGAAGAGGCCACGCCAAGTTGCCCAGGCGGGTCTTGAACCCGCGGGCTCAGGCAATCCACTCACCTCAGCCTCCCAAAGGCACGGGATAACAGGCTGAGCCACTGAGCCCGGCTCCAGGTCACTTTTAATGGGCAGCATGCTTGGCTCCATATTTTTGCTATTGTGTATAGTACTGCAATAAAGGTGCATGCTCAGGTATCTTTTTTATGGAATGATTTGAGTTCCTCCAGATATATTCTCGGAGGGACTGCCGGGTCATAGGGAAGGTTAGTTTCTAGATCTTTTAGAAATCACCACACTGTTTTCCACAGAGGTTGTACTAATTTGCACTCCCACCAACAATGTAGAAGAGTTATCTTTTCTCCGCATCCTCTCCAGCATCTGCTGTTTTTTGAGTTATTAATGATGGTTACCCTGACTGGAGATAGGTGATATCTCAGTGTGGTTTTGATTTGTATTTATTTGATGATTAGTGAGGCTGAGCATTTTTTAACGTATCTGTTGACTGTTCATATGTCTTCTTTTGAGGAATGTCTATTCATGTCTTTTGCCCACTCTTTAACAGGGCTGTTTGTCTTTTTCCTTTTAGCAGGTTTGAGTTCTTCATAGAGCCTGGATGTTAGGCTCTTGTCAGATATACAGTTAGTAAATATTTTTTTCCCATTCTATGGACTGTCTCTCACTCTCTTGATGGTTTCTTTTGCTTTGCAAAAGTTTACTCGTTTGATGAGGTCCCATCTGTATATCTTATCTTTTATGGCATACACTTTTGAGGTTATGTACATAAGGGTGTCTCCTGCGTTTTCTTTCTTTTTTAAAAAGTTATGACTTTTAGTGCAACCACATAGATATCTAAATAACCACAAAATCATGAAATTCTGTCAATATTTAATTTCATTTTAGGACATTATGTATCAATTCTTACATAAAAGAATAATACTACATAGTGTAAACTTATCTAACTCTGTGTACAAAAAAATTTAAGAACTATGGTTTTTGCATAAGATACTTCCAAGGGTTAAATCAATAGCACAGTGGTTTCAAGTCCTTGTTTAAAATATGCCCCTTCATAGAAAAAAAAAAGAAAAATGATGGGTATTCACATGATTGACAACCTTTCCAAATAGAAGTGTTGCTATAATTAAGCAATAATGTATGAGTGAGTGTACATTATGACAAATTGGAAGCTTGGTTGATTAGATTGAGCATATAAGCTGTCAGTATAATTATCATATTTTAATCATTTTTCTCCATTTTTTATAACAGCATTGTCTTCAGCCTCATTTGGTGCTTATTAGATTGATATTCTAAGAGGAATTGTACAACATAAAACATGTCCTTAAACAGGATGAACTTTAGATAAGGCTTTAGTTATGTCTATAAACATTTATAATAATTGCTGTATGTTTCTACTTTCTTCTGTCTACTATTTCATTTTGTGTAAGGGTGAAAATTTCTTTTTCAAGATAAAATGAATAAACTTCAGCATATACATCTCAGTGAAGCACCATTGCTTTTCAATAGAAACACATAAAATATTTATTAGAACTGCCTTCAAAATGCAGAGTTTTCCCCCTCCATTGCCTGAATTATCTGTACTCAGAAAATTTAAATGGAAAACTCAGTCCTTCAGGCTGAGTGCTTTGGTTCTATTCCTTGGTTTGGTTCTCTATTATCACAAATGTGGAATCCACTAGCTGCATAGGAAGGGAATTTGGGGGACTGGGGGAAGGGGTAGCGGAGGCAAGTGGTAATGCTCTACCTTCTACTTAATAAGGGCTGCTGTGCAACCAATCAGCAGAGAATATTAAGGGAAAGGCAAGACATCTCTTAGTATTCAATTATAAATACAAAACCTATAAACAGATTATTCTGATGCTCTGATGAAGACATTTAGGAAATACTTTAAGGGACTTGAATATTAATACTCATCTCTCTGCCCTGAATCAGAATGTTAGCCTGACACTCCCAGCAATTCATCTTCCTACCACGGAAAGAAAATACTCACCTGGCTATCAGGTCTATATTTTGTCTTAGTGAGCCACAGCAAATTGGAGTAGTATGGAATATAGAGTTTTGAGTAAATAAGAACATGAATACCTAGAATCTTTAGCTTTTCAGGGTTCTGAGAGAGATACCAGCGCTTTTAATATGCTCCTCCAAATAGGGATACCGTTACCACAAAGACATGTGAGCTACAATATTATCACATTTATTTATGAACTTTTGCTGAGGACCAAAAATGGAACTTTATTAAGACATCTGTTGTATGGCAGTAAATTATGTGATCGTAATACCATCACTACCTTGTATCAAGAGCAGTTCAAGCCATTGAGCAATCATTCAGCATAGCCATGAATCCAGCACTCCCAGGAAATAATTAGAGAAAAGATCATTCTTCAAGATGCCCAAATATCTGCACTTCCAAGCTGTCTTCTGTTATTCATAAGCATGTTTTTAAAAATATTTAGACCAGCTTGGGCAACATAGAAAGACCTTATCAAATAAATAAATAAACAAACAAACAAGATTAGCCAGGTATAGTGGCATTTTCCTATACTCCTGGCTACTTGGGAGACTGAGGCTAGAGAATCACTTGAGCCCAAGAGTTTTGAAGCTGCACTTAGCTGTGAAGGTACACTCCAACCTGAATGACAGAGCAAGATCCCCTCTCTTAATACATACATACATGTATTTTGAAATTATACTGAAAGGATTTTTGCAAGATATTACCATTGAAAAAACTGGGTAAAGAGAGAGTTCGGGGGATCTTATTATATTATTTCTTACAACAGCATGTGAATTTATAATTATCTCAAAATTAAAAGTTTAATTAAAAATAGACTTGATGTTATTTTGATGCTTGTTATGAACTGAATGTTTGTATTACCCCCAGATTCATATATTGAAATCTTAACTCCTGATGTGATGGTGTTAGGAGGTGGAGACTTTGGGAGATAATCAGGTCATGAAGATGGAACCCTTATGAATGGGATTAGTGCCTTTATAAGAAAGATAGGAGAGAGCTTTCTTCCTCTCTCTCTCTCTGGTCTTCACTGCCACATGAAGATGCAACAAAACAGTTGCCTACAAACCAGGTAGAAAGCCCTCAGAGGATTATTGATCTTGTACTTACCAGCCTGAGAAAGAAACGTTTATTGTTTGAGCCAAACAGTCTACGGTATTCTGTTATAGCATCCTGAACTAAGACTATGATTTATCCAGCAACTTAAATTCACAAGTCACTTCTGATCTACTTTAACAACAAAAAACCTACCTGAATGTGCTTGATTTCTTTAGCAAAAAGCTCTCAATGGTCATACTTTAATTTTTTCAGATCTAAGCCCAGGATCTTAAAATCTGAGTGTTTCTGGAAACCATGTATCTCCTCCTTAATCTATCTAAGTCTTGGTTTTCTCATCTCTAAAATGGGGATACTTCTATCTATCTCATAAAGATATTCTGAAGATTAAGCTATAATTTATGTAACGTGTCTAGCATAATGTATAAGCATTCATTATGGTAGACATTTTTCTTCATTTTACATATAAAGAAACTGAGACCCAGAGAGTTTAAATGATTTGGATAGAACTCAATAGCTTGCACATATAAAAGCCAGAATTTCAATGCAGGACTCTTTTCTCTAAACTTTATGATACCGTACTGAAGCCTTTGTTTTAAATCATAATTATGGCTAGACGCAGTGGCTCACATCAGTAATCCCAGCACTATGTGAGGCAGAAACGAGAGGATTGCCTAATCCCAGAGGTTTGAGACCAGCCTGCACAACTTGGTGACTCCTCTAAACATTATAAAAATTAGCCAGATATGGTGGTGTGTACCTTAGTCCCAGTTACTTGGGATGCTGAGGTGGAAGGATCACCTGAGCCCAGAAGGTCAAGGCAGCTGTGAGTCATGTGTGTGTGTGTGTGTATAACTGTTTTTAAAACTCTTTATATATAAATATATATAAATTATATAATATATATATTATATATATATTTATATATATATAAAAGTCTATAAATATATAATATATATATATAACTGTTTTTAAAAGTCTACTATTTCTTACTGAACTCTACTAGACTTGCTTCTTCCTTGTACTTAGGTGGTGTTTTGGGGAGGGGGATGTCTCCTCCATTGCCAGTGCCCATTGGCTTAGCACTATCTATACCTGTTTCCTCATTTGTAAAGTTGGAAAATTAAAAATGCACCATAGAGGGTGAGATGGTGGGGTGCCCTAGGAACACACAGAGTGGCTTATGACTCAGGCTGGGATAGTCAGGGAAAGCCTCAGAGAAACAGAAATAACTGTGCTGAGTCTTGGAGGACCAGGAGACTTGAATAGAAAAAAAGCAGAATGGATAAGGTGAAGAGGCCTGGGAGAACAGGAGAAGGTGTGCAGCTTGCTAAGATTCCACCCAAGGTTCTAAAATGTTAGAGGTGAAAGACGTCTCTGAAGACATAGGAAAGCACCAAATTATGTCAGCTTGGTATTACAGGACAGGGAGTTGTTTGCTTTTTTAAAGTTATTTTACTGACAGCAGCAGTTTTGAAGGGCTTTAAATAGGATTATTGATTAGATTTGAGTTTTAGGAAAATTATTCTGGTGGTAGTATTGAAGATTGCTTGCAGAGGAATAAAACTGAAGGCACAAAGTCATTAGAGGTAAGCTAATAATGCAGATTTGTGAGGCCCCTTTTAAAATACTAATACATATATGCTTTTGTTTATAACATTAAGACTCGCTTCATTCAATGCTTAATAATAAATAAATAAATTGATTACCTCAAATAATCAAGAAATATTTAATGAGCACATAGTATGTGTTAAGTGTGCTAGGTATTTGGGCTACAGAGATGAACAGCTCCCTGTCCTCAATGTTCTCAGACTTGAAAGGCAAATGGCTTCTCTACTACACAAATTCTTCTATAGATCCAGTTAACACAAAAGGCTTCATCCAAGAGAATTATTTGAGTCTGAAAGATTTTAGTTTTGAAATCTGAAAGGCATCAGTTACCCACTGATATCTTCTTTCCTATGTTTGGGCTTGAGGAGTTTTGATGTCAAAAAGTCCTTTTCCGTCTTTACCCAATGCATTTTTTGGTGGGAAAAATTAGGTTATGTAATATACCACTTGTTGAACTTGCATAAGATGTGTATTAGGTAGATGTTAAAATGAATAAACTAAAGCAAATCACTAAATCCTGAGGTACTTAGACAAAGATCGAACTGAAACACTTCAAAAGCTCGTCTGTTGATATTAATCAAATCTTGTTCTCACAATTATGGTAGCTTTAACAGGAGCCCAAATTACAAGATATTAACTTTTTTTGTTTGCAGCTTGTACTTTCCCAGTAACATCACCCACGTCCACAGGTATTGAATCTGCTAGAGTTAGGGCACAGATGGCTCACTTTAAGCCGCAATCAAAAGGGTTGCTTAAACATTCTTTTTTCAATTTTCTCTGTTACAGGAAGAATTGTAATTCATTCACATTTAAAAAAACAAAAACAGACTTTGTGTACATTCTAGGATTCCAAACGTTCTCTGTGATGGTGACAACCAGCTTAACAAGTCTCTAGTACTATTTTCCCATACTGGAGTGTTCCCGCATCTTTTGATGAGCTTCCTAGAAACATTGATTGCTGGATTCTACCAATTGGAATTGGTTTAATTGGCCTGGAATGAAATCCAGTAATCTGTGTTTTTAAAAAATGTTCCAAATGAATCTGATTCCAAGTTTGGTAACCACTGCTATATTTTATGTACAAAAACACCTCTGTAAAGAACCTTGTCAAATGACAAATATAACGAGTTTGATTGTGTCCTCAGAGCTCATGTTGATGTAAATTGGGCCAGTTTCACTTTAACAAGGAATAGCTTCCTTGGCCCCTGACAACAGCATTGTTAGTAGTTTACCACTTGGTGGCAAGTTCCTGGCAGAGTGCATGCCAATAAGGAGAAGAAAGGGGAGCATTATTATGGAATTAAATATTTTACTGTTGGAACCCTGAAGTATTTTTCTTCCTCAAAGAGCTCAAAGCATAACAGATTTTAAATAGAATAACTTTCCAGGAACAAACACTTCAAACCCTGCAGTAGCAGTGAGATCAAAAAATTGAATTATTAAACTGAGCATCTACTATGTGTTGGATGTAGCTGTAAGTTTTGACATTCAACTCTAATTGATCAACACTGTGAGAAAGGCTTAGTAATCCATGTCTCACAGATACATGAATAAGGAGTGTTTAAGTGACTGGCTCTAGACCACACAACTAGTAATCAGGAGAAAGAACTAATATTCAAACCAAGTGTATCTGCTGCCCAAGTCCACATGATCTTTTTCATTTGTAAAATAGCTGGGAATAAAATGAAGTTTTGCTGAGAAAGAAAATCAATAGTCATTTCATTTTCCTAATCATCCCCCTCAATAATAATAATTATTATCATTATAAAAATAGCAGTAATGGAAAGTAATTCATTATAATATCTAAAAACAATATGTAAACTGAAAATGATGGATATGTTCATTACCTTGATTTTGGTGATGATTCAGACTGTGTGTTTATGTATATATGCACAATGTGTGTATATCAAAATATATCAAATTATACACTTCAAATATGCACAATTTATTATAGTCAATTATACCTCAGGTTAAAAACAACCTAGGGCTACATACTAGTTATATCAATTGGTTAGGCAGTAAGGTCACAATTATTGTTTAGCTCTCAAATAGTCCAGTTGACTTCAGAGTTTTTCATTCTTTGTGTTTGGACAAATCTGCTCGCTCTTAAATGCTCACTAGTGCTCCATGGAGAAACAAGTGAGCCTATGAGTATATAAATAGATGGAAAAGTAATTCAGAAGCATACCTGTGCCTGACTGCACATCGTCTCAACCCACCTCTGACTTTACCACAGGTGAGGTCACAGCCCCATGCGCATGGTTAACATCTCAGCTGCAGGCTCTCTCCAATTTCCTGCCCTAGAGTTTTCTTTAAAATCCACTGAGGGTATCTGGAGGCACAACTTATAAGCACAGAAAAGTTAGTATGTTCCAGGGAAATGCTCAACTTCTGATGAACAGGAGTCTATGGATAAATGCCTCAGATTTCCAACTTTGGGAGGCGCCATTCTGAGACACATCCTCCATGTTTGTTAGAGAGTTCCCAGTGGGATGAAGCGAGACCCAGCTGCCCACATTGATTGCTAATAATGAAGCTTAATTGACTTTTTCACTTTTTCTGACTTACTCTGGTTTCTCCCTCACTCATGCGTTCTAAGATCACTTCCTATATATACTACCTGCACCCAAGTCCTTGCCTCAGGAAAACCAAAGGTAGCACGTGACTCTGACTTTTTTTTTAATGTGGTCGTAATATTATCTAGCAATTTTGTCAAACAATAGTATATATTTATTTATGTAGTCTGTGAGTTACTAGGCAATATAGAGACAAAAATGGACAATAGCAAGGACTTTATATATAGGTAGTGTGCATCATGTGTGGCACACAATTACCAACAGTACTCAGTTCACCTCAGTTTACGATCATATAGATTATTGTGCATGTGGTTGGTCTACCAGTTTGTAAGCTCCTTAAGAGAAGAATTGTACCATCAACTCTCTTTACACTTAATTTCTTATGGTGTCTCCTTCAATGAGTATCTGATAACATTGGTGATCATGTTATAAAGATTCTGCAGGTATTTCACAGACTTTTACATTATTTAGACTACAAAAATTTTATATTCAGTTTAGCAATTTTAATGTAAACTCTTAGTTCACCAAAGTCATATAAGCTGGTAGAATTAACATATATTCTCTAATAGTCAAAAATTTGATGCTATGATTAAAACTTCCAATAAATATGCAAATTGATAAATGCATACCATCAAACTATTTCCACGGCAATTTTATTAATATGCCAGAGTTTACCGGGTGAAGTACTTTATGGTTTGTGGCTTGAACTCTATACAGAATAGCATACCAAGTAAGAGCTAGGGCCATATCCTGACTCTAACATATATTTCCTGCAAGTTACTTAGCTTTCCTGTGTTTCAATGTCCTTGTTTGTTTGTTTATTAGAGATAGTCTTGCTCTGGCGCCCAGGCTGGAGTGCAGTGGTGCAAACATAGCTCACTGCTGCTTCCAACTTGTGACCTCAAGTGATACTCCTGCCTCAGCCTCCCACGTAGTTAGGACTACAAGAGTGCACCACTACACCAGCTAATTTTTTTAAAATTTTATGATGAGACAGGGTCTTACTATGTTGTCCAGGCTATTCTCAAATTCCTGATCTCAAGTGATCCTCCCACTTTGGTCTCCCAAAGTGCTGGGATTACAGGTGTGAACCACTACACACAGCCCTAATTTGTAAAATGGGGATAACAATATTACACCATAGGATTTTTGAGAAAGTTAAATGAGATAATACATACAAAGCACTTGGCTGACACATTTTATGAGTTCAATTATGTATATAAATAATTCACACCACTTACTCTAGGATAAGCTAAAAAATTATATCCAAAATTCAAATACTAAAGAGCTATAAGCTTTTTTACACTTTATATAATCAAGTACCATGAATATGACATTATCTTGAAGATGTTCTATGTTACTATTTCATGCTATATAGACACAAAATTAGGGTGAACTTGAGGCAGTCCTTTTGGATGGATCTGGTTAAAACAATTTGAATTTTAAAATATTATATTGCTAACTGAACTTTTAACAGAGCTCAAAGCACACAGGAATTAATATGAGCTACTATTATTTTATTATACACTAATATACGAACATTTACTCATCTTATAAACTCATACAAAGTGTTGTATATTTTATCCTGGTGAATTTAGACATGAGCATTCATATATGTATTCTATCATTGTTGAGTTTACTATTTCTTATTTATTTCATTCACAGTATTCTTTATTACTGTTATCTCAGATATTAGCTCCTTCCTAGTTTCTTCTTGTGTCTCCTCAATTCTTTTTAATCTCTCCATTATTGTCTTGATATCTACATTTGTAGTTTGAGACCCTTCATTCAGGGGGCTTTTCATTGTTTGCATTTCAAAGTCAGTTTTCTCAGGGTCTGCCCTCCCAGGCGTCTGGGAGAGACCCATACTCTTCTTTTGGTTTTTCTTCATTTCTGTAGATTTTTCTCCCTCTCCCCCTTTCCCTCCCCTTCTTCAATTCTGTTTTTGAGGGAAGGTGGGGTTGCTTTTATTTCTCTTCTGCAATGTCCTGTTCTTCCTTATGAGGGTCTTCTGACTTTGTTCACTTTTCCCTCTGCTTAACAATCTGTCTATTCAGGAGTATGTAGTCTTGGTCTGTTCAGAGAATCTCACCAGTTCACCTATGCCGTCGCCATCTTGTTCTTGTTTCCTGTCATTTTCTTAGTAGTTACCCTGGGAGAGAGCCATTCCCTGCTTTCTTTCTTCCCTTTTCTTCTGGGCTTCTTTCTCAGGTCAGATTAGTTACTTATGAAGTAGAAGCAGATCATCATAAAGGTCATCATCCTTGCTGTCTTCACGTTGAGTAGGCAGACATTGCCCGGCAACTGGTGGGATCCGCTTCCGGGTCTGCAGGACGAGTTTACTATTTCTTAATTTTCTATTTACATCTAAACTTTTACTTCAAGTTTTGTAAACCAGTGATGATATACTAAAAGAGGAAGGTTTATAGTGCTTAGATACTTTATGGTTCTAAGGTGTGGAATCAACATTTCTGATTTATAAACAATTTCAGATGTTCATAGGAAGATGAAGATTGCAACTCGTGCCTGGCAATTCTTTCCATTAAAAGTGACCAGACTCTAGCCTCTTTTTGCTATCAAGATGGCATCCCAATTTCCTTGAGTGTAGGATATCATATGGAAGGAGTCCAGTTTTATATCAACACACTTAAAAGAGTCATGTCTTTCCCACCTAGGTTTTCCCATCTCAGATTTTCCAGAATTTGGATACAGGTTCTTTTTTTGAGTTATTTCCTATGTCCTCCTATAACATTATTCCACGGATTTACTAGTGAAATGAAATACTGCAGTGACCTTTCTAATTTCCTTGACTTTTTACAATCTTGGAAATTTAGCACAACAGCAGGAGTTTAATCATATTCACGGATGTAAAAGACAAAATAAGGCACCTTTAAATTCAGAGGAAGATGTGACCTCCAAGGTGTCAGAGCCTTCAGAGATTCCCTGGCTGTCCCTGCAGATTGCTGAAATGATGTTCTTCGTGTTTCTCGTGCTGCATCACTACATCTCAGCCTGACACATCTATCTGCTGCTTATACATTATTTTGACTCTATAGACTACAAGCTCCTGCATCTGGACCACATTTTAAGACTTAGCTTACCAGAATCTTTATATTCTATATTCACTTGTTTCCTGAGAATGTAATTTTTGATTTGCTCAGTGTGACATTTATGCAAAGGTTTCAAAGTCTTTTATTTAATTTTAAAAATGTATCCTGTGACATTGGATATTTGAAGTGTCTACTATACCAAACTATAACTATGTGATGCATGAGACCAAATACCCATTTGTTTACATGAGGCTCTAACAACTGGTGGACTGATTCTTTAAATCAAACTGAATGGTTAGTCTGATTCCTTGTGGGTTTAGCAGTGCCAAATCATTTAACCAAGTGTCATTATATGTGCTTTTTAGTTTTAGGTCTCAATTGTTGTGTAGTTTGGTTGATGGATGAGATGGCCTAAAGAAAAGGAAGACAGAAAAAAAGAACAATGTTCTTCACATAGCCCAAAGTGACAGAGCAGATCAGCTCTCTTAAATCCCCTGTCCATACAGCCATTGTGATCAAGGTGATTGATGAAGAATCCTATCAGCTCTGAGCTGTTTAGGTGTCAAACTGATAGGAAAAAGCAGTACTCCCAGTATTCCTGCAAACAGTGTGAGAGGCCAACAGCTAAAACATCTCTACGACTGGATATGGCTCTGTCTTTTAGATGCTTACACGTGATTACCAATTTACATTTACCACGAGATTTTGCTCTCTACAGTTTTATAGGTAGTTACCTGTGAAAAGTGAATCACTGAATGTTTCACCTTCCACGGTTATTTTTCAAAGTCTTAAATTGAGTCCTGCTAATGAGTATAGGTGTGTTAGTGCAGCTAAAAAAGTACGACACAAATTTGCTTGTTTTTTAGTATTTGTACACTTCTCATTGAGTGTATTGTGTGGATCATCTTGATTACAGAGGTAGAGAGTAGTCTTGCTGCCTTTCAGCTTCATAGTTTTTGTTCCTTAAAGAATGTGTGTTCCCCAACAACCTGTGTGGCCATAATTATCCCCTCAGACATAAGTCTTCATGAAAAGTGAAACCAAAGAGTAATGGAGAGAAAGACCATATACCATTTACAAATAGATTCAGGGGGTACATGTGCATGGTCATTACATGGACATGTTGTTTTGTCCTAGGGATTGTGTGTGGCCCCTTCCCCAGTTAGTGAACATTGTGCCCCATAGGTAGTTTCTAAACCCTAGCCCCTTTCCTCACTTACTGGTGTCCCCAGTGTCTGTTATTTACATCTTTTATACCATTTATTTTTAGGCCTGATTTTATTAGGCTCCGGGCATATGAAAATATTAATGCTTGGAGTAGTCTTTTAATACTATAAAACAGATTTTGTTGTAAATCATTGTTAATTCAAATACAAGATGTGATAGCATTAACCAAAACCAAATATAGTTGCAAGACTATATAATTAGTGGATTTATAATCATCTTATTCTTTAATAAATATTTGAACTCTAAAATATCATCTATTCCTGATCATTGACCTAACAATTCTTGGCAAGGGAATTCTTCTATATTTAAAATTGCTTGTCTCTTGGTTGAGCTGAAAGTACTAAAAATAATAATAATAATAAAGATGTCATTGCTCTGATCTGAGACTGGGGAACTTCAGGCTCCATAAATTTGTTTTATTTGATTTGGATTAGGCAGTAGATAATGTATCTGGACACAGCTGACAAGAACTTATGTTTTATTTAAAGAATTATTTAAAGAAGAACAAGCTCATTAAAGAAAATTTAGGGGGAAAAGTAGAAAAATAAACAGAACATGCAAATATACAAAGTGTTCTGCTACCTAAATTACAAGCAATATGCTACTGGCATTGTTGTATTGCTATTTGGTCCTTTTGAATATGTGAAGATATTTTTTAAAATAGTTTCAATCATTTTATATATACTTTTAAAAATCCTGGTTATTTAACCTAGCATTATGTACCAAGATATTTCTACATTATTACATAGTTTTTACAAATTAAATATTGTACAAGTTCTATTTGTAGACTGTTGATTGTCTACTAAATATTCTTTCCCTATTGAATCCTTACTAGAAAAATTCCAATTTGTTCAAGTGACTATTCCTCTTTTATATGACTTAGGATTTAGAATCTAAAATAAAAAATATATTTCTTTTTATGGACTACTTTAAATTGGGTCTCAGTCAACCATAGTGGTCCCATTCCTGTTTCCATTCCTGTGACTCATTTGTGTGCAGTAAATTATAAGGGGAGGCTCCTTGTTTTTCTCAAAGCTGCATATTAAGCACTTAGAATATTGCCCAACACTTATCAGGTGCTCATTAACTAACTGTTGAATGAATGAACATTCAATGCTAAATAATTTTCCATTCAAAATAAGAATTCATTACAAGATACAGTTCTTTCTGGACACTGCTGTGTCTGGATGCTATGCCCATACATGCTGCAGCGGTCTTGCCACCAGTAAGATGAAGTTAACCCACAAATGAGGCAGACCCAAGAGACTCAAAGAAGCAAAGCTCAAGATGCCCCTGCAGATCTCTCATTTCTGAATTTCTTGAGATGTTTTCTTTTGTTCTCCTTTTCTTTGTTTGTTTTGTTGTTGTTGTTTGTCTTTTTGTTTTTGTTTTCTTTTGTTTCCTTTGTCTTTGAGTTGGGGTCTCACTCTATCACCCAGGCTGGAGTGCAGTGGCATGATCACAGCTCACCACAGCCTCGACTCCCCAGGCTCAGGCGATCCTTCCTCATCAGCCTTCCAAGTAGCTGGAACTATCGGTGTGCCCCACCATACCCTGCTTATTTTTCATTTTTCTTTGTAGAGATGAGGTCTTGAACTCCTGGGTTCAAGGTGTTGAGATAACAGGCGTGAGCCACCACGTTTGGCCAAGATGTTTCCTTGTTTAAGCCAATTTGACTTAGGGGTTTCTGTCACTTGCTGTAGAAATAATCTTAATTGATACATATGCTGTCTTATGTTGAGTTTCCACATTTTTTAAGCAGTACATTTAAAAGGGTCTAAAATCCTCCATTTGCCCACATAATAATACAATCTCTTGCTGGATTTAATGAAAAGTTAGATTCTGATTTTTAAATTGTATAAATGTGAAACAAATTTTGTAAAATGTGTAAACTTAACAAAACATAGCCTTATTACAAATAACAATACCTGGTAAACTTTTTGAGAGGACTAGATAATTGGGCATCTCGGTCCACACTGGTTTTAAAGTTATGCATAGGATATGATTATCCATCATTACCTTCATTTCAGTACCAAGTTTCTGAAAGTCATTGTTCTGGGTATCTATTGCTATAGAACAAATGATCCTCGAATTTAGTGGCTTAAAATAACAACATTCATTCTATTATTCCCCATGGTTTCTGTGGGTCAGGAATTTAGGAAAGGCTCAGCTGGGTGGTTCTGACTCTGGGACTCTGATTGCTGTCAGATGGCGGCTAGAGATTGAAGAGTGGCAGGACAAGTTTCTGGGTTGCCATCAGCTGGAAGCAGGGTGAGCATCTCACTCTCTTCATGTGGTCTCTGGATCTTCCATGTGATCTCTGCTCATAGGTCAGTTTGGGCTTCCTCACAACATGGTGGTCTCGGAGTAGTCAGGCTCCCTATACAGCAGTTGAAGTCTTCTAAAGAGAGCAAGCCAGATAGAAGCTACATTGCCTTTTATGACCTAGCCCAGAAGTCACATAGTATCACTATTGCCTCATTTTATTGGTTGCAAATGAGCCACAAGTCTTCTCAAAATCAAGGAAAGGGAATTATACTCCTCTCCTTGATAGGAGAGAAGGGAGGTTGTAGAAGAGCATATGGGTTTTCTACAACACGAGTAGATGAGACATTGTGGTGGCCATCTTTGGAAAAATATAATCCACCATCACTATCAAAGACCTTTATGTGTAGCTTGTTTCTCTTGTTTCCTGTCATGCCATTTTTTAATGTTAATCTGGCTCTTTCACTGTATGTCTAAAATCTGTGAAATAACCAAAGCTTTCAGTTACTCAGAGTTAAAGAAGTCATTTTTTTCTTTCCATGTAATCACATAATCACTTCAATACTTGGATTCTACAAGGAACAAATTAAGTTCAGAAAGTAAGAGGATGAAAGAGAAAAAGGGTATACAGGAGCATGAGTTTGTATGGAGAGAATATAAAGAGAATGATGTGTTTTATGCACGACAAAAAGTGGCAGGCATGTTTGGAAAAAAGTAGTAAGATTTAAGGTACATAGCAAACTTGGGGGAAAAAATGAAAAATAGTTTGAAAAGCAAATCCTACTTCCCAGTTAATTTTCACCCAGCAAACTAGATTGAAGTATATATCATAACATCTAAACATCTCCACTCAAAATTTATGATCAATGACTTTGTGTGATATGGCTAATGACAAGCATTTTTTAGTACAAGGAGCTACTCATATAATTAATAATCTAAACTTATATACAGAAAACCTTTGCAATAGGAAATCAAATATACATATTAGAGATAATCAAGTTCCAAAAACACACAAGGTTTCTTTGTAAGAATCACATATTATTTTAAAAGGAGAAATATGAAACCAGATTTAGAAAGCCAATTTAATTTTTCAAGAGACTATACAGAAATTAGAACAAAATGAAGCTCTAACAGCTAATGGTAACATCTCATCTTACACATAAGTAAGTCAAATGTTAAGTGCCATTTGGGGTAGACTCTCCCCTTGCCTTGTGTCACTATTGAGATCAGATTTACTGTGTTGTGACATCTAGAAAAAATCCCATAGATCTAATTTCAGAAGTGTTTCTAGATAACGTACATCTTGGGGTGGGGAGGGATGTAGGATGTTACACTGTACATCTGTTTTGGAGTCAGCACAACTTGGGGCTGCCTTTCCTTTTGGGCCAGATTTTACTTTGGTTCTTTTTGATCTTGTACTTCTTGTTCAAGTGTTGTGCTTAACATGTGTTATGAACATAATGTGTTTAATTATCTGTCTCTCCCATTTGACTGTGTGGACATGAAGGCAGGGATTGTTTCTGTCTGGTACACCTAGTCAAATGAATGAACAATGTCAGTAATGTTTTATTCAAAGAGGAAAATAATTTTGTGTGTGTGTGTGTGAACATATTGGAAAAATAATTATGTAGAAACTGACTTGTTTTTGTAGTTCCATAGAGTAAAATTGGAACTTGAGGTAGGTTTATCAGCAAGACAGGTTTCAAGGTGTTACAAAAAAGAAAACATCGTCCTATACAACAAAAGCATATAATGTTGCCTATCAACTTAAAAACAAAAAAAGACCTTTTAATAACTTAGCTTTTCAAATAGGGTTCAGGTTGCTTCAATATGCAATGAACCTCCTTTGGGGGAATGCAAGCTGAGGGCATATGAGTATTTCTCAGAGATATTATACAATAAATTCTTGTCTGGATGGACAGTGAGACTAAACAAACTTAAAATTCCCTTGTAACACTATGAATGAAGTCCAAGGTATCAATTCTAAATAAGGTGGATAAGGGGAAACACTTGTTAAGAAACTTCTACAAATATAGTGCCAGCCATTGGGGATACAACCATGAACAAGGCAGAGAGGTCTCTGTCCTCATGGAGCTTAGCTTCTAGTGAGGGAGACAGGTGATAAGCAAGTAAAAAAAATAAAGTAATTTTAAATTGCAATTAACACTATAAAAAAAATAGTTAATGTACAGAGTGTGACTGGAGTCAGAACCAGACAACGTTAGATGAACTGGCAAACAAGAAAACATCTTATGTTTCATATAGTCTCTATGATATTTTAATAGCATCTCTGTAGAAATGAATATCCAATATAGTGTTGGCACTTCAAAATTGACATTATCTCTGAAAACCCTGGTTTTGCGTATTATGTAGATGCCAAAGGGGAGAGACACATTCCCTGATCTGGAGACACTACAAGACAATTACAACAATGACAATTAAGTCATTTATAAATAGCAAAACAGTTTTTGATAGCAAACGGGGGTCTAGGATTATAGGATATACTAGGCAGGATATAATACCCTAGGCAGGATATAATCAGAGAGAAAAAAAGTAATGTGATCAGAAAAGATGTTGAAATTAAAAAGGCTCTAAAATATATAATTTTATAGTAAAATCATCAGAAAACCAAATGTTCAGATTATAGTTGACATGATAATGGAATGCCTATTATAGGCCCACATATTTGATCTATTAAAAATTTCTGACATGCTTCTGCATGTAAAATATATCATTGCAAGCTGAGGGCCCATTAATATGTGCAAATGCTCATGTAGCAGATGGCATATCACTATACAAACATTATCAATGTAGATACTAGCAGCTAAAACGTTACCTATTTCATGTACTTACTTCTATAACATGGACCCCGAGGATTGCTTAATTGTGAAGTTTTGTGATACATGAGTCTTGTCTTTTTTTGTTGTTGTTGTCCAAAGAAAAGAACCTCCAAAACCTTCACACATATGTCTGCATGTGTTGTAATAATTTATCTTTCTATATTACCTCAAACATATATAGATGCATATTGTAATTTTATGCTCTTTTAAGAAAAAAGTTTCTGATATTAGAGGGAAAAAAGCAAAGCATTTTTTGCATTTATTCATTCAAAAAAAAATTATTGAAATTCTACTATGTGCCAGGCACTGAGAAATTAAAGACAAGCAAAACCTGATATGGTCCTTTTCCCTCAGACCTGTGCAAATAACAAAGAGCTCACATCAGGGTCAGCCAGGGTGTTACAAGGGAAGACTACAGGCTCCCCATATAATGAGCCCTCAAAAAGCATATTCTGGAATGAAAACATTCATTTTTATGAGAAAAGTATTTGGCTATTTTTATGAGGAAAATAAACACAAACATTTATTAACAGACATATAGAAGTGGTTTTATTCTAAAATGCTTTGAAATTACTTTGCCCCAGTGACAAGTCTTTGCTAAGAAAGAATTCCTGACTTCAAAGCACTTAGAGTTTGTATACATAAAGTAATCACATCAATAATCATTTAATATAGAATAATAAAAATAAATGTCTACAAAGGAAAAAAACAAACAAACTGTGGCTGTTATTATTTGATAAGCACTGCTAAAATAACCTGGGCTGTAAGAACAGAAAAATATAAGACTCTCTTCAATTTGTGGAAATACCAACTTTTCATAAATAAATCAGTAGAAACAGTTTTATGCCTTTGATTGCAGCGATATGGAGGAAATACCTCCCACCTTCACTACTGAGTGTTCCTGAGCATTTGAAATGTCTTTCTGAACGTTCATTCAGCAAAATTCACAACGAATTATGGATTCAATCTCCCGCACTAGACAAATCACATAAATAAGGAAGACTAAAAACCACCCCAGTATGACCATCCACCCCATACACTAATTCCATTTAAAGCTACAGGGAAATGAGGAACAACCAGATGTTGATCTTAGGATACTACTGCACATCTGCCACTGCGGAAGGATTTATGAAACTCTTCAATGACAGGAACATTTTCCTACTTCAGCGGCATCCTCTGAGTGTCGTGTTACCTCTTGGATACCCTGAGTCACAACCAGAAACAACAAATTTAGCACCAAGACTGCCTACATGCACTAAGCAAAATGGGAATTAGAGGCAATTACCAGGACATGTTTTTAAGATTGTCAACTGTCTTCACACTGGTCAAATCTTTTATGTAACATAAATTATGCAAAAGCTTTCCCTTCTGGCGACTTCATTTCAAGTTGAACATGCAGAAGAAGATAGCATCTTCTAAAAATCTTAGTGGGATTTTTTGTTTGTTTTTTGTTCTGAGTTAGAGTCTCACTCTGTCACCCAGCTGGAATGCAGTGGCATAATCACAGTTACCGCAGGTCGAGGCTGCTGGGCTCAAGGGATCCTGCCATTTCAGCCTCCCAAGTAGCTGAGACTGCAGGCATGTGCCACCAAGCCTGGCTAATTTTTAAATTTGTATTGTAGAGACTTGTTCTCGCCATGTTGCCCAGGCTGATCTGGAACTCCTGGGCTCAGGCAATCCTCTCACCTCAGTCTCCCAAAGTGATGGGATCACAGGTGTGAATCACCACATTCAGCCTAGTTTTGTATTTTGAAATTTAAGGGTAAACAAAGAGTTTTCTGCTATTTTTGTATAATGATATTTAAAAACATTATTTTAGGAATATGTTAAAATAAGATGATGAAATACCTCAGAGAAGTCTACTTTTTGTAATATGAATATTACTAATTTTATTTTTAAATTGTTATTATAATTTACTTACTGCACAGTTTAAGCAAGATTAATTTCATCTAGTATAAGTAGATTCCACTCAGTCAGTTGTTAGTCTTAGAATATAATTTGCTATATCCACTTTGCAATTATTTTGGACCATTTTAACATAAACTAGTATTATGAGTTGAGAGAATAATTCCTTCTCAGTTTTGTTCTATTAATTAGCTTTTTGTTGTTCATTAGGAATTAGGATTATTTCAATTTGAAGGTTAAAAACTTTTTCGCTGTTATTCTTACTCTTTGTTAAAAATGACTATATTTTTGTGAATTTTTAACATTTGCATGTTTATTGGGAAGATTCAAGAAAGGTTCATTTTGATGCCAAGAGTGCAATATAAAACCAATTTTCTAGGATCGATTTGATTAGTATGAAGCTATTTCTAAGTGCACACTATTATTATTTGAAAAAGATTTGCTAACCAATATTTTGATCCTCTTGAAAATATATATTTCTCCTCTTTGTGTGTGTGTGTGTGTGTGTGTGTGTGTGTGTGTGTGTGTGTGTGTGTGTGTGTGTGTGTAAAAGGTTCATGGTAGAATAATTAGAAGAATATTAAAATATTACATGAGATGCTTTTAAAGGGAAAGAATTTCTTTTTTTTCTAAAAAAGTTTATTTTTTTAATTTTAAAATCGTGGGATACAATTCAGGGTTGGGTATACAAATATTCATTGTGCAGGAACCCTTGTTGATGAGGTGTGCTTCCCCTTCCCCAGGAAGTTTCCCACCATTGCCAATCCTACCTTCCCACCCCTTTCCTGCAGTAGGAAAGAATTTCTTATAGTTTTTAATTTGGTTTTTATTTCAGAAAACCAAAAGGTGTTTTTACAACAGCTTCCTCCTCTTCTGACTCTCCTCCATTTGACCACCAGATGTCAGACTTTCACTGCAAATTTAGAATCATTTCTTGCACAGTAGACAGTTATCTTTTTATTTGTAAATGGTCACTGTTCTGAAACCATCTCTTTCAATTCCAGCACACAATTTTAAATTTCGCCTTTGAATATGAATCACAGGCATTGATTTTAGCTGTTTAAGGCATATATTTTCAGCTTCTATTTATAGTATTCTGATTTTCAATTCACTTATGAGTTTGATATTTATTTTGAGATACTGTTTTACACTTATACATACACATCAATAATAGATCTTTAAAAATAAAAATGGCACAAATATTACTATACTTGAAACAAAATATAGAAACATTGATAATTTACATGTTAAAATATCAAAATACAGTTTATTTTGATTCTAGCAAAATAAAAAACAGGTGGGAAAATATTTAAGTATTGTTTTTCACACACAATCTGTTACATAGATGTTACCCTCTCACAAATACCTACAACATCTATGTGGAAATTCCTAATTTTCTCATTTGCCAAGCAAGCATAATTTAATTTAGTATCTTTAACACATTTTAACTGGAAAAATTAAACATTGGTGTATTATACTTTAAAAATTTTGTATATACTACATACCTAATGCATGTCTTATTAAAATATATTTTTTCCTGCCCCTGAGTTATATATAAAGTACTGTGAATATCAAATTTAGTGTAAGAATTTTTCATGATTTTAAAGAATCATTTTGTGTATAACTCTGAAATACATTAATAGAAATATAGTATAAGAAACAATATATGAAAGTAAAGAACTTCAGTATTACACTTTTTATGTGTATTAAGAGTTTAAGTTTAATACTTAATAGTTCACTTAATATCTGAATCTATGTAATGTCGAACCATTTCAAGAAGTATGTAATTGGAACAGGATAAGCCTAGAAAAAAGTATATTTTGTTTGAATCACTCAAAATGTTTTTAAAAAAAACTACATAAAACCTGTCATAAACATTAAAGTATGTTAGTAAATTGGTAAGGGCCCGTAAACATGCTACTATTGTTTATGTTTCTGACTTGCCATTTACAAGGGTAAATTGTAAAGTTACTAAACCACTAGTTACAGTGTATTAACATAAGATAGTTATCTTAAAGGAAAGGAAAGGAAAAGAAAGGAGGCTGCTGGAACGTATGCATGAGGGAACTATCTTATTTAAGCGAAATCTCCCAACCCTTTTAGAATCTGCCTGCCTCTTGGCAATGTATCAAAAATAATGCAATTGACATTTTTCTCTGTCTTTACCACTGTTAAAACTTTACATTCTATTATTCTTCCCAGTTGAAAAATACTAAATTTCAAGAATTACTAAACCTGCCAATGGGTAGTCCTGATTTCTTTTATGATAATCTTTTTTATTATTGTTGATGTTAAAAGAGTTTCATTAAAACAAAAATGTAAAGAACTACTTTATTATTTTTCAGTGTTAATATAATTATTTCTCACTCATTTCATTAAATGTACTTTTGAAATCTTTCTAATATAATCTGTACATACTTATCATTGATTTCTATCTTTAGTGATGCTGCATGTCCTCTTTTTTTTTAAACTTCATTCAACCTGACCTCTTTAAAGAATATGCACATATTCCTTAGTAAGTGAATAAAACTTTGCTTTCACTTGATAGTAGGTACTTCATTCTCATTATTGAGACTATGCTGAAACCTTGAATACTTGTCAAAGATTCATTTTATAATCCTGAGGTTGGTTTGGCATTCCATGATTTACGCAGGGGCTCTGGTTACAATAATTGATTCATTCCATATTTGAAATCCACTGATCTTATTACAATTATGGGAAGGCATTTCAGCTGTTGCAATTTAGACTTACATCAGGGGGAAAAAAAGAGGCACCATTTACCCCCTTTGGATTTCTGAAACACATGAAAAAAATAGGTCATAACATGTATCAAAATAGAATTCCATTACTGACCTTTCTAGATTCAAAAGGTTGCTCTGGAAATATAATGAAACATATTTCATTTTGAGCAATATTTGCATAGTTGAAAATGAAAATATTATTAACTATTATTATCTTTATGTATCTATTTTCCCATTAATAATTTTACAGTAATAAAGTGACCCAAACATAGTTTTGAACTAAAAATTCTCACATTTATGTCAATTTCTACAAAAAAATTATCAGTTCTAAAAACCCAAAATATGAAATATAGTATGTACTTGCTGAATATTATGAACATGTTGACTCATCTTTAAAAGTATACAATATATTTCTTTATTTCATATACTATTCTGTGAAAACAAATTAAGAAATACTTTAAAAAACCAATTGATCTTATCTATACATCAGAACACTTTCCATTTTTCTGGAGGCTTTGATAAAAATGCAGTAGGTCCTTAAGAACACATGGAGAGAGTATGTTTTATATACTAATATCTTGAACATTTAAGAAGATAGAAAATAATCAATGAAGTCCTGGGTATTTAAGGCAAACTGAAGTAGCACTTTATTTCATAAATCATTTAAAGGCTATTAGAAAAGCGAGTGCTATACATCTCTTCTAGTTATGTTCTTTTCATTGACCTTTCATTATCATTGCAAACATTTTTAAAAACAATAATTAGTTTATTAACATTGTAATTTTATTCACAGCAGAAAACATGTTTTATAAAGTAAAAAGGATATTTTATAAGAAGCATTTTCAAGCACTTACAAAAAGCTACATGAAATAAATACAATACAAATTAGGTTGAGTGTACTTAAAGTTTATTGCTTATGAAACATACTCTTTAAGCTAATATAATCATTTCTACAACTTACCATCACTTAGCTATGAGGGGAGGGAGTCATTGCTCGGTGGGGAGAAAGAAACTTTGAGTTTTCATGTCAACTGTGAATATTCTTGATTTGGCTGATGGGAGTCTTATCTCCCAATCCTAATATCTTCAAGTGCAGGGAAATCTAATTCATTAATTTTTCTAAACGTTTTAAAAGTTTCTTCTCTTCAGGGACCATTTTGACCTTCTTTATCCATACCACTCTAGAGATCAGAAATACAAATGACAATAACTGATACCCATTAGTTAGTAACTCAGAAGCTCACTCTGTATGACTGTATACTGTAAAGGCAAATTATCTTAGAACAAAAATATTCATATTTTAAATGAACTGTTAGACACACAATACCATGATGACAAGTATTCTAAGATCAGTGAAGCATCATTTTAAGATGTTTTGATCTTAAAAATGTGAGACAAGAACTATTTTCTAAAATGTATTCATAGCAAAATGTATTTTTAAAATACCCTTAGAGAATTTACTTATTTCTTATTTCTCATTTATATGTTTAAATCAAATGTTAAAAGTAAAGCAAAGTCTTAATAAATTATCAATTTTCAGCACAAAGAACAGCTGTTTTTCTTAAAGTTACTTGAAAAATATGGGAGAAATAGGTCTTTTAGAAGCTTATATTTGCTAGAACAAAAATTAAATTTATATATATATGTATATATATATATATATATACTCTTTTTACTGAATCATTCTTTAATAATTAGGGTATTAGTAATAAAGTTCTAAATAATCCAAAGGATAATATCAAATGCATTCATCAAGAATTTTTAATCATTACCCTTAACTGTTTTAAATGATTATTTTTTATTTCCAGTATTTAAATTAAAATGTTTACAGTTAATTTGTTATAATAAATAATCATTTTATAAGCCACTGTAATATATAATATTGATAGGAACAAGAAGGGATTTTTGTGATTCAAATTTAGAATATATTGGAGATTTTAGGAGACAGTAAACAAATGATTTAAAGATTTTTAAAGATTAAGACAAATGAAGACTATTTGTCAAGGTTATCTATGCTTGTGGGTGGTGTTATTGAATTTTCTAGACTTTAAATTTACAATTTTTTTTTTTTTTTAGTTTCACAAAGCTATATTATGTCACCAAAGGGAAGAGATGCATAAATTGGAAAGTTTTTTGGACCTTTATATTACTATAAATACTGTTACCTTCCTTAGATGACTATAATTGATTTCATTAAGGTGAGAAAAGTTTAAGTTTTTAAAATAATCAATTCTGAAGTACAATATTAGTGAGAATAACTATAAAAACCAATCAAATACTTTAAACCTGAAACCATTAGAGGTAACTGTTATGATGAGATAAAATTGTCTTTAAAATTGCCTATTTTTTCTATTAGCTGTGCCTGTTGCCTTTTGCCTCAGAGACTTTAGATTTTATATACATTTTACTGAAATTGTAAAACATACAACATTGTTCTTAAACAAATAGATATTAGTCAGATATTTCAAACTACACTAATACCTAAAATGTCCTTAGGAAAAAAAACAGAGAAATTTAAAAATAAATCTTGAAAGATTTGCATTATGATAAACTTTTCATTGATTAAAATAGTTTATTCATTACATGTTTTTATTTTCAATATTGTGTTGAAATAGGAGGCATCTATATAGAACTTTTGTTACCCTTGTAGAAAAGATTTCCCCCTTTTCAAGAATAACTAATGTACTGAAATCACTCTCCCTTCACTTCTATAATTGCAACCATTAATAAACATTTGTGTGGCAATGATATTACCAAGCAGCATCTAAAGTAAATACACACTTTACAAAGTCTGGATTATGTTCTCAATTTGCACTCCATTTCCTCTTTCCACTTGGTTATCTTTCCCTCACTTCCCCTGTTTATTTTCTCAATCACACTTTCCCTGACCTGTGCAAAGAAGCACAGGGGTTACAATTACAAACACTGGGTACAGAAATATTTTCTATAGCCAGTTTATAAGAATACTATTTTGGGTGTTTTTTGCCACTCTACTGTTTTTTGCCATTCTCACATTTGCTGCTGTGTGAGGCACTCACATAACTCCCCTCCTCTCCCAGCTGTCGATTTCACCTCCCCTCACCCATCAAACATTAAACTCCTTGAAGAGCTCCTCCCAAATCTCATTCTGTAGAGAGATACATTAACTTTAATTTTAAAAATCGAGTTTCTTGTAAAAGTTGGCTTTGTGATTCGCTGTCTTAAAATTTTCTCTGCTTTGGGAATTGGAGTATATGAACATTTCCTTATGTTTTCTTTTTCTCTCCCCATCACAATGCCAAATAGAAGGTGCGACTGAATATTTTTGATGACTTTAAGCTCAAATAATGCTCCATGTGAATTCCTATTTCCTGACCAGAATTTTAAGCAAAATAACATGCAGGTAGTAACCCCTAAAGATGGCTTAAAATTTTTTCTCATTTGCATAGCAAGATTTAATTTCCATCCCTTAAATATGACGAATTGCTGAGATTTTCTCCAGTTAATGCTTTTAACAGCTCCCAATAAACTTCATTAATCAGGCGAGCTCGAGGCCCAATGTGTAGCCTGGAAGCAGCTAATTTGCTTGATGAGACCCCGACTTTAGTGAATAAACAGGTGTATAATCTGAGGGCTTTATGGCCTTAATTACAGTCTAATCAGTTCAGCGGTTGGCGGGCAACAGAGGAAGAAAAAGGGTGGAGGGGAGAGCTCAAAGCCACTTTTCCCAAAATGGGAGACAGGCGCTCTTTCTCCGCACACCTCAGTTACTGTCCTCACGGTACTCGCCCGTCTGTTTGTTTTCCCGGCCTCTCGCTCTCCTTCTCCTCGGCCTCGCTTTTCCTGAACCTCCGTGTCCCCGCTCCCTTTTCGCCGTCTTGGCGTCTCCCCTGGACCCACGCCGCTTCCCCGGCTCCGGCTCCGCACCCCCGCGGACACCCGTGCTGCTTTTCCTCGGGCGGTGG
>NW_007200434.1:109772-109999 GCF_000164805.1 Carlito syrichta | reverse complement strand
CGGCTCGCTGCTTCCTCCTCCGCGCGCCCCCGCCGCGCCCCGCGCCCCCACTTCCAAGTTCGGCTCCGAGCGGGAAGTAGCTTAATTTTCCTTTACGTCTTTTGTCTCGCCGGCCTCCCTTTCCAGCCGATTAGTCGGGGAGTGGGGGTGGGGGGCGCAAGGCGACATTGCTTTGCACCGAATGATGTGTGTGTGACTCCGCAGTCGCAGCGAGTCTCCCGGTCACT
>NW_007200434.1:15794-109314 GCF_000164805.1 Carlito syrichta | reverse complement strand
CAGGCCCCCTGCCGGGCCAAGCGCGGGGTGGGACCTGCAGGAGGAAGCGACCCGCGCCCGGCCGGGCGAGGGCGAGCGGGAGCCAGCGAGGCTCACGAGGGAGCACCCCGAAGGGTCTAGACTGTTAGCCGAGCCCCCTCGCTGCCGTGCTTCGCCCGCCTGTCTCCCCTACTTCGGACCGGCCAGCCCTCCCACTCTGTTTCCTCGGTTCAGCTGATGGCCCGTGGCTGGCGAAAACTGCTTTGAGTCTAGAGAGTCGCGCACATCTGGCCACAACCGCTCTGGGGCGAAGGAATTGTGTTTCACGGAGTCAAACTGCCCCGCAGTTTACTTTATTCCACCCTCCAACCTGCATCCCCTTAGCGGTGATTGATCCGTAAGCGCCCAGAGAAAGTCACCCCCTCTCTTCATCAGCTGCCTTTATCTATTTATAACCGCACAACTTTCCTGGCGGTAGGTCAACAAAAGGCGTGGAGAGCGGAGAAGAAGATTCTCCGCAGTGCAAACAATGAAATAAACGGGACGTGTATGTTTGCCTGTACATTACCCAGTGAAATCCGATTGTCCTAGAACAAGCCAGCACTCAAACGCTGCCGTCGTCTTAGTTTGCGTAATTTTATTTGCCTACATTTAGGGAAGTGGAAGGTAATAATCCTGCAGAGCAAAAATCAAAGGGCATTTGGTAAACAGTCTACTCTCTTCTACAAAATTTTTTTTAAAGTCTGAGCATGTGGTGATGTCCTATACAGCGAATGATGATGATTCAGACAGTAATGATTTTAACCCGAGAAACTGAGTTTACATATTCAGATTTTTTTTTTTTTAATTTTTACTGTTTCCTCTCTCCTCACTCACACCCCAGGTGGAGAGAGTTTTCCATTATTGAGTGGTGGATTCTTTACTTTTTGTTTATTTCCTGCCGTCAAACATTCTTTAATAGGTAATGTTATTTTAGCAAAAGTATTTATTTAGTCATTTTAGAAACTCAAACTCGAATTACTCGAACAATGTACACAGTAAAGTACATGATCAATGTTTTATCCTTTATTGGTATGACAGAAACACATACTTTCACAAGGATCAACTCGATTAAAATATTGACTATAATATAGGAACTTTGTCTTCACTACTTTTTTAATTAAATGGCTGAATTAGCAGAAAATTATCTAAAACTGTGTACACTATAGTTGCAACTTCTTAAAAACAGATGATGGCACTAACTCAAATCATTTTAATAAGTAGATCATTATATTAAATCAGAGGTTACCAAAAAACATCAGAAAGAACCTAAAAAATGAAAAATAATTTTTTGCTGCTAAGCTAAGATTATGCAGTCTTTGTGGACAATAGATGAGCCTGGACCTTTTGTTTCTTTCTTTCTTTCTTTCTTTCTTTTTTGTGATCATGAAGGAACAAATGCCTGTCTGGTGATTGGCGAGTGAGACATCTCCAGAAGAATAGCTATGGTCAGCATCCTCTACTTACCTAAACTAAATTACAGCTTAATAATATTGCCCCCTGTGCTGCGCTGTGCTCTCACACACCTGAGTGGACTGGGGCATTTTACAGCCTAATTTCTCTTTCGTGTTCTGTCTTGATAATCAAAATGCATTATTATTTCTTTTTCAAAATACAATGGGAATCCCTCCTCCCCTGCCCCCAAGTCCTGAAAATTCTCAAACCGGCCCTGGAGAAATACAAATGCACAAAGCGACAGGCGAAGCAGGCCCTGTGTTCAGCACTCAATCATTTCCTGTCACAGGTGCAGCCACTATGCATTATCCTGCCATGATTGATAGAGTGGGTTTGTGCAGACTGGGGGAGCTGGGGAGGCTCAGATGGGGTCCTGTCATTTGGGCTCCATTTCATACTACCTGTAGGGAAAAGGAAAGGCTTTGTAGGGATTGGCTGTTCCATGAGTTTTAAATTTTAGTCCCTCATATATAATAGAAAGGTCATATTTTCTAAAAGTTAAATATAGCTTTGAGCTTTATCTTAGAGAAAACTTCATGCTGGGGAAAAACAAAACAAAACAGCCAACAGACTTCACAATAGACTTCATTTCACTTAGAGCTGATATGTCACTGAAGTACACCCTCAACCTCATTTCCCATACATGTTTTAAGTACGTAGAGGTAGTCTCCTTAAATCTTTGTCTTTAAACAGAAAAAAAACCTCAAATGTGGTTGGTTTATAACCTCAAGTGGCTTAAGGATACAACCCGCTAATATTGAGATTGATGTCTACATAACTAGGCTAAAAAATGCATTTATATCATTATGAATCACTTTACTAGACAACAAATTATGTTATTGTATGCCATTCAATAATATACTAAACATAGAGAATATAATATAAAACAAAAAAGTCAAAATCTTGATCACTCTAGACTGCGGCTGTTCTTCCTTTTAGCTGGGGACCCAGTTTTTGAGTTTGCTTTTGCTGCGATCAGTCAAGATCTTAACTAATTAATGTAAGATCAAAGTTGACAACCATCTCACCAGTGTTATGTAAAACTGTAAAATCCTCTAGGTCCTTCATTTCTTTTTGAAATAGCTAAAGGCAAAATCATTTGCATAAGGAGGTCTCAGATTTTAAAATGTATAACTTCTTTCATTGGGATTATTAAGTGGTTTTCAATGATATCCACAGATGTTCATGTACCCACTGCAATGCTTCAATATTTTTTTTGTGTGTGTGGTTTTTGCACGCAGCCTGATAGGTTGCTAAAAATGATAGAAATGGGGGAATGAAAGCCTTTTAAAATGTTCCCAATTTTTGACACCAGAACATTCTTTTATATCAATACATCTCCATTTTATAATTGCAGCAAATGATACTACATTTCTCTGAAAATTTTGCCAACTAAATTGTGTTTCCAAACATCAATTTATGCTTTGTGTTTTTTTCTTAAACTGACAAATTGTACCCAATTAAAAGGAAGATTAAACATTTTAGCAGTTAAATCTCTTTCTAGAAAACATACCAACATCTATAAAGCATTTTTGTTTTCATATTTCCCCTATTGTAGCAACAATCTGGCAAATACAACAATTTTAAAATCTGATCGCCCAAATAACCAGTCATTTGGGGGTAAATATTTATTTAAGATGCATACTTAAAGATACATAAATAAAGTTAATTTATATTGTGATTGTCTCTTTTATGCAAGAATTAGAATGAAAAGGGACAATCTTAAATGTTTTCTTGTAAGCGTTCAATGACTAGAAAATTAATGGACATTATTTAAATGAACATAATGCTGAGTAAATGTGTGGATTGATATATTTGTGGATATATCATATATAAATACAAAAGTAACAGCCATTATCTTAAAACATTTTGTGCATTAGTTACATTTAGAGTAATGATTTTTCCTTTTTTAAAAAAAGGACTTTAAATTTTTGGAGTGCTTTTAATTATTTTGGCTATTAGGACAGTGTATTTCAAGATGCTAAAATATAAAAACACAACCTTGAAATAAAAATGCACAACACTTTATAATAATTAACATTGGGCTGTACTAGATTAATAGTTAACTCTGTCTATTTTGTTTCATGTTAACCATCAAGCAAGAATAGTAGTTATAAAGTGTTCATGATACACAAAGTTCCTTTAGTGTGTTGTTTATTATTATAAGATGAAAAATGTCTTCTACCTTACATTATAATACCACTGTATTAAAGTTCTTATTCAAGAAGAAATAACTTTTATGTATACATAGAGAGAAACCTGCAGTTTTGTTTTTAAATATCAGTGAGTTTTAGGTTTGCATCGAAATATATTCATGATTTACAAATAAAATAGATAGAGGTTGAAAGATGATTATGACTAAATGAAACAAACTTTGTGAGAGGATGAAAGAAACTTTGGCATTGGGTGTGCATCTGTTCTTTTCATGCTGGTTTTTACAATCTTATTTAAATGTTGATATAGACCCTGCAATTGACAGAGAAGCCAAATGAGACACCACAGAGGTAAAGTTAACCTCTTTTTTGCTTATATATGACACCTAAAGAGCAGACCCAAAGTTGCCAATGTGACCAAAGAGCCAGATGCTGTAGCAAGGGAAACACTTTCACAGCCTTAGCAGCTGCTGGCCCCTGAGACCATCTCAGAAGTCAGAGAAGTAGAGAGGGTTTACTTCTAAATAATAGGTGATATTGTTCAGTGAATAAAAGTGTCTGTACATTTCAGTCTTTCTCTCAACACACCCACATACAAAGGAATTCTTCAAAGAATATCATAATGCTAGATTGGTGGGAGTGAAAGATGAAAAATAGAATATGAAAAACTGACGCTTAAAAATGGTTTTGGTTAGCTTGAATAATGTTCCTTCACTTTTTTGTTTGTTTCAGTACTTGCTTCTTGAGGGTGGCAGATACTGATTATCAGGTTCAGTGTTCTTGAAGGAGTTTTTTGATAAGATCTAGGACAATACTTTTACAAATATATTTCTAACTGAATTAGGTAAGCCAATAAGACAAGTTACCTAAAAGAAATGACACATGATCGAGCTCTCTAGTAGAAAGCAAAATTCTCACCTTTCCACATCCAATTTTCTCCCCAGTAGATCTCAGTGCAGTTATTATTTAATATCTTATATAGTTTTTGATTCTTCAAGTCTTACAAGGCTAGCTTTTTTTTTCTCCCCGAAAGATATCCTGCACATAGCGTGCTGATAAAACTTTTGAAGTAGACTGGCATAGTGATTTATTAGTAGTATCATTACTAATAATATACATAGTAGCACTTCTCAAGTGACAGCTATATAATTAGTAATATCAAAAATACAAAAAAGACAGGTCTCAAGTGCTTGTCTGAGAAAAAGACAAACAACATATAACCACATCAGGATACAGATACCCTTCAACCCAATAGATAAACCCCAAATATTCATCTTATTGCTTTCTTTTTAGCCAAAGAGTAATGTTTAAAATTTACTAGAGCTACAATGCTAAATCATTGAATTGAATAAAATAAAGAGCATTTAGCTGGAAACTTGACTTTCCAGTTTTTATAGTTGCCACTTACTTGCCTCAGTAATAACCAGTTTGGCAGAAAGGCTGAAAAAAACATACTATTCTGAAGGAATTCTGGCAAGGTAGCACTACTGTCAGCTTAAACCAACAACCTAGGGTTCTTGTCCCACGACCAAGAAGATTAAGGAACATGGACACTGAAAGGATGAATTAAAGGAGATAATTGAGCAACAAAGCTCTCTCCAGAGAAGAGAGGGGTCCTGAAATGGGTTACCTGGTGGTAGTTTTTTTTTTTTTTCATGGCTTTTAACTTATCTTTTGGGGGGCATTTCTCTCATTTACATCTCATCCGCCCCTTACTTCCTGAGACCCAATTCTTATTATGCATGAGGGTCCTTGACCAAAGTTACCCCATCTTGAATATTACCCATAAATACCACAGAACACGGGGGGGGGGGGGGAGGTGGTAAAACCTCAATGCAAATGTTATGTTAATAATATTATAATAAGCCAAAGTCTAGTTAGGACATTTAGTTAAGCTACTGTGCTTGCGTTTAAGCAGCAAAAAATCCCTTTTAGCAGTACATCCTGGGTTGAAAGTATGTTTTTAACCACATTCACCACATTTCCAGTCAACAATTATATAACGGGAGTGATGCAGGGGGCATTCCCACAGATGTTAAGTCTCCTCAAGACCTGCCCTCTTTGTCTGTCTACTCTCTCATTAGGAAAAATGTGTACAGTAGATCAGCAGTATCAGCAGCATATCAGCACCTGGGGCTCCATCCCAGATCTATGGACTATGATCCTTTGTGTGGGGGGCCTTGGAACCTTTTTTACAAGACTGAAGACCATTCTTATGCATAACAAAGATTGAGAGCTCCTATCTTCGAGTGTACCACGATGTTTTAGTCCTTCTCCGAGATGCATTATCCTGAAATAGCATATATTTTTACATAGGTTTCTATCAGAAGATATTTCTTATACAGGAAATGAAATTGACTGAATGTTTTAGAACTTTGGCACTTCTGTCTAAATTAAGTTTATAGACAATATAATTTGCTTAAGTTGAAGTCTCTAAAACTGAGATAATGTAAAAGCATTTTCTACATTTGTTTTAATAGCATAAAGTTTTAATAACATAGAATAGTTTAATAACACGAAGCATAAAGTGTGTGAAGTAGTTTTGTCTACATGCATTAAGTTGTTTGGTTGTTTTGTTTTTAATGACTACTGGGTGTGATTAGTCCTAAAGGCTTTAACAAATCAGTCATAGTTTTTGAGGGTCAGTTACAAGTCTGTTTACCTTGTTGATATCTCTTCTCACACTGAAGCACAAAGGAGGTGGGAAAGCAGCAGGAACAGTGGAGAAATAAAATAGTCTGAACAATAGTTGTTTGACAAAAATGATATGTAACATTTTTTTGAAACACTGTAGCTAAACAGTCAAGATCGAAATACCCATAAGAGAATAGGCAAACACTGATCTGATCAACAAATGTAGTTGACTAGATCAATAGATTTATGTAAAAATCTACTTAGAGAACTTTAAATCACTTCTTCCATCGGTAAATCTCCTTCTTGTTACAGTCAACAATGATTTCCATACTGCAGTCCAACAAAGCATGACCCACCAACAGAGCTAGAAAGTCATGAAGCATGTGGTACTGTTGCCTGAGGAGATGATGAGTTTGTCATCAAGGAATCACACCATGAATGTGTATTGAGTGTCTACTCTGTTCCACTGGTTCTCTTTGACAGTGGAAGGTATCAAAGAGAAGAACCAGTGAACACCATTGTATCCTCAAGATTTCAGCTTTGTTGAGGAGGAAATAGCTGCTTATTCAAAAAAATAGGAAAGCCAGAATGAGTTGTGTCTATTTATCATACATGCAAATTTAGTTCAAAAAGAATTGTGGTGTTCTTTGTTACAAGTAGCAGAAACTGGCTGAAAACTAAACTCAGCTTACAAAACTAAGTCATTTTTAGACCAGCATTGGAAAAGGCCTAATTAGCATCTCGGCAATTCACCAAACGTCTTGTGTCTTTCTATCTTACCTACAGTTTCATCCTAAGTCTAACTTACTCATAGTTCCACGATGTTTCCCAACACTTCCTGAACCTGTATGCTTGTTTGTGCAGTAGGAAAAGAGAGTGTATCTTTGTCTCAGCATTTTATCAAAATTGCAATAAATTTTGAATGCCTATCTCTGAGTCAAATATGCCATCAAGGTAATTCGGTGCCTGGGTTTAGCCCAGGTCTCAAGACCCAGTTTTAGAGCTGAGGTTGGAGTGAGCATCCTCAGAACCTCAGCCTTGCCAAGCAGATCTTGAAAATGTTAAGGAGGATTAGAACAACAACAGCAACAAACATCTACTACAAGGGATAAATGAGGGCAGAATAATAAAGGAGTACTTTATGACTCCTATCTGGTACTAGGCTGGCTCTGAGAGTGCTGGTAAATAGAGAGAAAGAGAATACTTTGAGTAGTGGAAAAGATAAAGCAAGCACAAAGCCAAGAATTAGCATGGATAATGGGAACAATGAAGCAGTCCTGACTATGCACTAAAAAAAAAAAAAACAAATCATGTTGGAGAACATAGGAATCAAGTTCAGTGTTGAGACCATGTTTTGCAGGGAAGGCAAGTTTAGATCGAATGGGGTAAGCAACAGGGAATCATAGATTGACTGAGTAAAGGAGTGACATGGCAAAAAGTATTTCCTTACACTATTTTGTTCTTTCTCAAACCAATTGCATGTGTCTTCATTTCTAAAATTTTTATTTTTTAGCAAACAATTATGTATGATTAGGTTTAGACACAAATAAAAAGCACTGATGCTTAGAGTTACCAGCCTAATAACAGGTCCAGGTAACAGACTTCATGATGCAAACTGTGCCAAACAAATTTTACCCCACTAATTCATTTATTAAAATTTTTAAATGATAAAGTATGAGCTTATATTTTGCTATGAAATAATTACATTCCCGGAGTTTTTAGGATTTTGTAGTCAGATTTAGGCCTTGCTTGGTCTTCTGTTTGGCCACAGTAATAGGTTGTGGGTGTGAGAAACGAATTGAGAAGTCTAAGCCGTGAAGGGGACTCAAGTTATTTTGGGAAAAAAAAAAAAAAATCATAAACCCAAACTTGAAAGGAATGCCCTACAAAAGAAGGTGCAGGGCCGAAAAAGAGGTCCTGCGTGTGCTTTTTGGAGGAGCCCTACTGTCTCCCAGTGGGCCGGGCAGCCTGGCTGTTCTGTTCAGCGGGGACGGGTGTCAGGTTGCTGCAGGTGTCGCTGACGGCCGGTGAGTGATTGCACCATCAGCTTCCTACCGCGATCCATCATGCAGCCCCAGCCGGTGAAGAATCACAGCCTCAGCAAGGTGCTGAGCCCAGCAACATATCATTAAACAAGGTTACCACCGGCAGATTTGTTCCCATGATCAATCTGGTCAATAACCGTTCCACCTCACTGTACAATTTCTCCCCCACGCCCCCACCTTAAAACATAAACAAGTATTATGAAAGCACTTGCAGAACAATGTAAAGCTTTCAGAAGTCTTCATTTCTCCTGTGGCATTCCGCAAGCTTCTTTAAAAACCCTTATAAATCATGAAAAATAACCTTTACTACAGGGTATATCCTCAGGCAAGTGCTCTACCCTAATTCCATATTTTATTACCTGATACTGACTGATTTTTTTTTCTCCAATTGATTACTGAATAGCATTGGGACAATTTCTTTTTTATTTCCCCTCTAGTCTGCATAGCTCACTAGTTTCTTCCCTTAGGAGGTCCCAAATGAGATAGAAGTAAAACACTTATTGCTTTTACTGCTCAACTTTAATTCTCCTGTTTTGCATTTAACTCTTTGCATTCCTTGACAGACAAATATTCAGTGGTATTGGATACTTGTCTAACAGAAAGTGTCTTTACTTGGTTACAGTGTAATTGAGACTGGTAAATGTTATAACCATTAGGTCTGAGAAAATTGAACAGGAATCTTACAAGAAATACCTATTCAGTACTCTCCACTGGCTGGTTTGAAACAAAAGATCCTAGTATATATGGAAATTGGAAAAACAAACAAAAACGAAAAAAGCCTATATATTTTTCCAAATGTAATCCATTCAGGAACTTTACATTTTATCCCAGTTAGTATACTTACAATATAAAATCCTCCTTTAAATGGTGAGCAAAATATTTATCTTGTTCAAAGGAATATCTCCTCTTTTGTTCCAAAATTAGATTATTGATCTAGTTGCTCCTTATGTCTGAGTCACTTATGGCTGTAAGTTTATATCCACATAATTAAACGTATCAATGTATAGATGATTAAAAATAGACACATTGATGGTGTTGACCCTCTTGAAAACCATTTGAGTTTGAAATTTAATCATCAATATGAGCCAGGCTCGGTGGCTCAGCCTGTAATTCCGTGACTTTGGGAGGCTGAGGTGAGTGGATTGCCTGAGCCCGCGGGTTCGAGACCCGCCTGGGCAGGCGAGACCTCATCTCCACAATAAATCGAAAAATTTGCCGGGCGTGGTAGCGCGCGCCTGTAATTCCGGCTACTGGGAAGGCTGAGGCAGAAGGATTGCCGGAGCCCAGAAGGTTGAGGCTGCAGTGGCCGGAAGTGGCCACTGCACTCCAGTCTGGGTGACAGAGTGAGACTCCAACTCAAAAAAAAAAAAAAAAATCATCAATAAGAACTCAAACTCCATAATCAATTCCAAAACATTTATTAATACTAAATAAAGTTTGTCCCCACTCCTACCTTTAGGAAAGTCCCCATTGAGACTTTCCTAAGGACAGAAAACAGATATTGTTTTAAAATCCTTCTAGAAAAAGATTTCTAAAAAGTTCCTCTTAAGTAATTGCAGTAAGTAGAACATCCACATAGAAACTCAAATTGTCTAACCTATTATTTCTTATTCTTTTATTTAAATCCATTTCCTCTGTTTCTTCTTATCTTCTTAGGGGAGAAGAACTGCAGTTGGGATGCTTCGCCATGTAGAACACCATGTATTCTTAAGTTAAGCAGTCATGGATGGGAGATAGATTTCTTTAAATGCTTGTGGTACAAAGCATAGCACTAGCTTAAGTCTGAGGCTTCTTGCCAAGTAAAAATTTAAATATTTAGAGAAAGCAGAGCTCATCATTTAAACTTTAAAAAATATTATTGTTTCTCCTTTCAAATGTATCTTTTCATTTTTTAAATTGAATTTACTTTATATTATTTTTTAAAAATGTTATTCTTTAGTCTATTTGTGAATATCCTTGGAGTAATCCTTGCCAGTAAAGCTAGTTCTAAGAAGAATATTTAATCTATATTGATATTACCACTAGGAAATTGATTGCCTATTGGCGTAGATTTTAAAAGATGCATTGTTCTTTCAGAAGATGTGTGTTAGTCTATTCTATTCTGGCTAATGCGAGTTTCAGATTCTCCTCAGAAATATAATTTCATATATCAAGGCTGATGACATGATAAAAATGTTATAGATTGGTAGCTCTTAATTCATTGATAGAAGAAAAATAAAGATTTGTAGTAGGCCCAGGTCATATCTTTAGTTCAACAAATATTTATTGTATGCTCATTGTGTATAAGGCACTCTGTTTTAAGTTTTCTCTTATAATAATTGCATGGTTGCAGATTACATTGCTATGTTCAGAAGATACTAAATCTGAGTCATGTAGTGGAGACTTAATTTGGTTAAAACCGAGATGACTTATAGTCTAGACACAATATTCATGGCAGCTTCATAATGGGCTTAGGTGGCTCTTATAGTACAATAATGCAAAAGATTGAAGGAAGCTATTGCTTCCATAATATACTATAATTTGACTTAGGCTCTGCTTAGATACAGTCATCAATAACTCAGTAAAAACAATTTCACATCTAAGCATTGGCTTTAGCGACAAAAATGCCTGGACTCTTGAAAGGAAGGTGATGGAAGCACGAGGCGTTCTTCCTGTTATACATTATCTGTCTTTTGCTATTGATTTAACTAATGTCAAACACAAATTTAGAAGATCATAAATGAAAAAATATGAAAATATATTAGTCATAGGTGGCTTTAAAGAGATTTTTTATAGCATTGTTGGTATTCTTTATAAAATTGCTTTTAAGCATTAGTAAATAACCAAATACTATTAAGTAATAGCATTTCATTTTAATTCAATAACATTTTTATTTTAATCACTCTAAGCAGGGGATATTTGTCCTTATTTGATACTCATGTAAAACTTTCCTGCATGTATGTGTGTGTGTGTGTGTGTGTGTGTGTGTGTGTGTGTGTGTATTTTTAAGTTTCTTTGGGTCCATATTGTAATCCTCAGTTGTGTGCCTCTCACAAATCAGATATTATTAAAAGCCCTCCAACTCCATCTAACATAAATTTTATTCTCAGTGGAAATATTTTAGGAGAGTCAATCAAATGCTTTAAAGATTCTATCATGACATTTACTGTTCATTCTACATTTAATTCTTAATTCACAAATCCTTCCTAGGAATTCCACTTGCCTCAAATCAAGTGTGGTAGTCGGAATGCTTTGTGAATCCTGAAAGTACTTTATGAGAGTCCTGAGAGTCATAATCATTTTAGTCTGCTTTCATATTTGTTTTTCTCTGGATCATTCTCTTTAGACACTATACGGTCAGCACAACGTATCAAGTAAGCTTTGAATCTTTACTTTCACAGAGGTTGACTCCCTTTCTCACATCTTGTACATTACCAAATGGCATAATCCACTTGGCATGAGATTCGGTACCTGTTATGCATTTTAGACCATTCTGTCTATTTTGAGTTCCAAATTCTTTTCAGTAATAAAATTTCACACATGTCCTTAGGAAAAACAAAAGAAGCTCCTTTCTTTTGAAAGAAAGAGAAATGTGTATAGCTAAACAAAGATGATGTTCTGGGGTGGGGAGCAGGAGTAGTGTGGAAGACAGGATTTTTGTTTTTGTTTGTGCTTGATTTCCTTTAGGGCTGGTAATGAGCTTACCATGACATTGCAAGTGGAAACTATACCCCTATAGAGAACAGGATTTTCTACATTTTTTGGTTGATGATACTGAAGATGTGAACCTAGTTATTCCTGAAGGACTTTGTCTTGGATTTCCTATTTTGTCTTTTTAACCTGTGGCCACAGTGGCTTGGAATTGCCTTCCTAGTTTCTACTTACTAAAGCAAAGCCACAAGCCATCACCACAACAGAAGCCTCAACTCCTCCAATAGTACCCACTGGAGGATTCCTAGTAGATATTATGCTAGGTTTAGAATCCTTCAAATGCAACAGTCATACAAATGTTGAGTCTATAGGGTCAGATTTAGTGCCTCTTCTACTAATATCAGGCAGCTATATAGTGTTTTTGTTATCATTTCTGGATAAAGCTGTATGCACCATGGCAAAACAAGACTAATTGAGAGTTTCTGTGTGTCCAATCAGCCATGATGCATTAAGATGGCTAAACATGAACAGCAGGAACCTGTAAGTTCAGGCTCTTGCAATTCATCTCACTAGAGTAGACAAGTTGCCGGAAATCACATCTACTAAAACACTAAATACACTTGATTTTGCCATGTTCTTAATGTTTTGCTTGCTTGCTTGCTTCAACAAACACAATGGGGCCTTCTGCAGACTCTGCACTAACTGGGGATTTAAAAACACAGCTCCAGAAGCTCAAAGTCTAAAGCAGTACCCAGAGAAGCATGAGATCATCCCAGGATTATGTGATAAGTACAATAACATGGGCACGCATAGGGTGCTCTAAGAGTAAGAGTCAGGGAGCTATACACTCACCACCACATCAGAAAAGTCTTTGTGGGATGGGCACAGTGGCTGACACCTGTAATCCCAGCACTTTGGGAGGCTGAGGTGAGGAATTGCCTGAGCCCAGGAGTTCGAGACTAAGTCTAACAACACGGCGAAACTTTGACGCTACACAATAAGTCAAAAAATTAGCTGGGTGTGGTGGTGGCTACCGTGCCTATAGTCCCAGCTACTTGGAAGACTGGGTGGGAAGATCTGCATGAACCCAGCAAATCGAGACTGCGGTAGCCATGAGCGTGCCACTGCACTCCAACCTGGGTGACAGAGTGAGACTTTGACCCAAAAAAAAAAGAAAAGAAAAAGAAAAAGAAAAAAAATCTATGTGAAAGAGTTATTACTTTACAGTAGGATACTGCTTCTGGAGAAGAAACACGTGAAGAGGCTCAGATGTGGAAAAAGCCAACCAACCCCCTCCTAACCCCAGGTATGGCGGTTGGAACACCAATTGCCTATAGAGTACAGATGAAAGACAAGGCTGTATCAACAGCAAGAACCACCTCCTGAAGGGATGTACTGAGAAGTCTAGGTTTATTGCTAGAAGAGAGCAAAGTAACTCATCAGTGGCTTTGGCAAAGAATTTTCCCTTTTCTATAAAAGACTTCAACTCAGGGTACCAACACATTTTTGTTTAAATGTATTCCTAATAATAATTATAAAAACAATTAACTCTCACTTTCAGTAAAAGGCATACACATCTCAGCTCTATAGAGGTTTATCATTGCTGTGCCCAATGGAAGAAAGATGAATTCATTATGTCTGAAACTCATCAACAGAAAGAGAAGTAAGGTTATCATAGAACTAGGCAATCTTCTGAAGAGGCAAAAAGGTTCGTGAAATCATACTAATGGGGGAAATTGCATAACAACTTTGCCTTTATTTCTTTTTTCTTCAAGAAGCATTGCTGTCAAAAGGATTTTAAAAGACAGGCAAAGAAATGGGAGGTGGGACGGAGACTCTAAATTTCTAAAGGGAAGATGTTGTCAAGGACTGTGATCAGATGGATTGCTGGTGATGGAGAACTAATATGATCCTCTCAGTTTGTCAGTTTTGCCTCCACTAACCCTATGAAGGATGGGACTCCTCACTTCTCTTTCTATTCTGACAGCAGAAGCAGTTCTGCTTAGGAGCCTTCAATTAGTGACTGAACTGGATCCAGGTACGGCACTCAGTGGCTAGCATGAGAGACATGCATTAGGGGAGGATGCTCTCCAAGCCAGCAATAGCAAAAACCTTTTATCAAACATTTATTACAGTAATTAATTGGTTAGACTTTCTAAAGAGAGGATATTGGAGTCTTATATGAATGATCAAGAATTTCCATAGAGAATACTACAGTGAAACAAGTTAAAAATTAAAACTAGGCCAGGTGTAATCCCGGCACTTTGGGAGGCTGAGGTGAGGAGATTGCCTGAGCTCACGGGTTCAAGCACAGCCTGGGTAACTTGGCAAGACCTCATCTTTACAATAAATGAAAGAATTAGCCAGGCGTGGTAGCACGTGCCTGTAGTTCCAGCTAATTGGAAGGTGGAGGTGGAAGGATCACCTGAGCCCAGTAGGTAGATGCTGGGGTGGCCATGAGCATGCCACTGCACTCCAGCTGGGTGACAGAGTGAGACTCCAACTTAAAAAAATTTTTTTTAATTAAAAAAAAGTTTAAGCTATTTGGTCTTAGACACAAAACCCAAAGTGGAAATATACAAACATGCAAACAGTTAAATAGGGGATTTTCAAGAGCTGACTTCTTGTGTACATTTCAATTTCATGAATAATATTATGGAAGACAATTTCTGTGCCTTTATTCATGTATAAACATTTGGGGGATCAGAAAATAATCCATTCAAAATGTAAGCTTATTCTTATTTCTATTATCATATATTATCTTTTATGGATTTCATATTAATGGAATCATGCAGTATATAATTTTTGTACATTGCTTCTTTTGTTTAATTCTATGTTTGTCATGTTTGCTTGTATTTTGTATGTAGCAATCTTTCCTTCATTTTCATTGGTGTACAATATTTCTTTGTATGAGTATACTGTAATTTATTCATACTATTGTTGATGAACATTTGGGTAATTTTCAGTTTGGGGCTTTTATGAATATTGCTGCTGTGAGCATGTCTTCAGTGCACATATGTACCTATCTCTGAAGGGTGTGTAGTTAAAAGTAGAACTGTTGATGGGGTATATGTGTTCAACTTTAGTGAATATTGCCAAGCAGTTTTGCTAAGTGGTCATACCAATTCATAATCTTGCCAGCAGTGTCGGAGAGCTTGTTGCTCCGCATTACTGCTAAGTACTTGGTACTCATTATTCTGGAGACTATGAAGTAGAATCTCATTGTGAGTTTAATTTGCATTTCTCTGGTGAATGATATTGGACAGTTTTTCATACTTTTATTGGCTATTGAATAAACTCATTGAAATGCCTTGTTTAAATCTTTTGTTATTGGATGTCTACATTTTTCTTACTGATTTGTAGGGCTTCATTTATATTCTGAATTTAAGTAATTTGTTGGATATATGTGTGACATATATCTTCTCTCATTCTGTGGCTTTTTCATTCACTAGCTTAATGGTGTCTTGATGAATAGAAGTTCTTAAAATCAATAAAGCCTAATTTATCAATTCTTTTTCTTTATGATTATTGCTTTTTGTATCCTGTTCAAGAAGTCATTGCCCATCTTCAAGTCCTACAGACACCTCTCTATGTTAAATTCTATAGAATTTATTGCTTTAATCCTCACATTTAAAAAACTAATCTAGAATTGAATTTTGTGTTTTGTGTGAGATGACAGTCAAGATTTTTTTTTTTTTTTCACATGCATATCCATCTAGGTTCTCTCCCCATTGCACTGGAATGTCACCAGTTCAGATATATGCAAGTCTGTTTTTGCACTCTATTCTGTTCCATTAGTCAGTTTATCTGTTCCGGCACTCATACCAGCCTGTTTTAATTACTGTAGATTTATAAGTCTTCTCCAGGCTTTAGTTCTCCAATTCTGTTTTTATTCTTCAAGGTTGTCATGACTAATACTAGTCCTTTTTGTTTCCTTATTAATTTTAAAATGTTTTCATATCCAAAAATATGCTTTTTTATTGGAATTACAAGTTATCTGTAGATTAATTGGAGGGAGAATTGATATATTTACAGTATTGACTCTTCCAAGCCATGAGCATGGTACATTCCTCCTTTTATTTTATCTTATTTAATTTCTATCAGTATTGTTTTGTAGTTTTCTATAAGATATTGCACATATTTATTACAGGTGCTTAATTTTGTGAATTATTGTAAATAATGCATTTTTATAATTTTACTTTCTAGTTACTTGTTGCTAAACATAGAATTCAATTGATTTTTATTTACTGACATTTTATCTAATACTCTTGCTAAATTCACTTAATAATTCTGATCATTTGTATGTTGATTTCTTTTTAATATTTTCTATGTATACAATCAATTCATCCATAAATTATGGTAGTTGTTTTTATATTTTTACCAATTGTTTCTTTTTCTTGACATATTGCCCTCTCAATTACCTCCAATTTAATGTTGATGGTGGTAAGCATTCTTGCCATTTTTCCCACTTTAATGGGGAAAGCTTTACCAATAAGTGTGATATGCATTATAAGTTTTTTGTAGATATCCTACATCAGATTAAGTTTTTTCTCTCCTATTTGTGTGTGTATTTTTTAATCATGAATGACTGTTAACTTTTATCGAATAATTGTTCTGAATCATATTTTTTCATTTATTGTGTTAATGTGGCTAATTACTTTGATCTTCAAATATTAAACCCTCTTGCAATTCTTGAGTAAACACAACTTTGTGATACTTTTTAAAAAATATAATCAAAAGGGTTTATATATATAAGCCAAAGAGTTGAAACAATAGGGCTACAAACTGACAATGCAAGACTTCAACAAATATTGCATTTCATTGTTACCACTGACTGTTCCAATTTATTGACAGGCCGTAACTTGATCAATGGTTATTTATGAAATGAAAAGACACTGCTATGGTTTGAGTTTGTTTCCATCAAAACTCATGTTGAAATTTGATCCCCAGTATGATGGTGTTGGGAGGTTGGGCCTCGTGGGAGGTGTTTGGATCATGGGAGCAGATCCCTCATGAATGACTTGGTGTCTTTCCAGTGGTAGTGAGTTCTTGCTCTTTTGAGACAGGATTAGTTCTGTTGGGAATGGGTTAGTTTTCACAAAATGAGTTGTTATAGATTGAGATGTTTCCCCTCCTATTAGATCCTCTCTTTGCACAGGTCTTCTTCCTCTTTGACCTTCTCCACTATGTTATGATATAGCATGAAAGCCCTCACGAGAAGCTAGGTTCATGTCCTTGAACTTTTCAGTATGAAGAACAATGACCTAAATACACCTCTTTTCTTTATAAATTACCCAGCCTCAGCCGGGCTCGGTGGCTCAGCCTGTAATCCCGCGCTTTTGGGAGGTTGAGGTGAGTGGATTGCCTGAGCCCGCGGGTTCGAGACCCGCCTGGGCAGCGAGACCTCATCTCTACAATAAATCAAAAAATCAGCCGGGCGTGGTAGCGCACGCCTGTAATTCCGGCTACTCGGAAGGCTGAGGCGGAAGGATCGCCGGAGCCCAGCAGGTCGAGGCTGCGGTGGCCGGGAGCGGCCACTGCACTCCAGTCTGGGCGACAGAGTGAGACTTCAACTCAAAAAAAATTAAAAAATAAAAAAAAAATAAATTACCCAGCCTCAGATATTTTATTATAGCAACACTAAAGAGGCTAAAACAGACATATTCACCTTGCTTGCAAGTGCAAAACTACACAAAGACAGTCTTCTCTAATGGATGCCACCATCTTTGGATTTAGATGACCCTGATTAAAACCTGGCCCCACAATTTACTTGTATGACTTTGAAAATGACTCTGAGCTTTGATTTTATATATATCTCTTATTCTCAAATATATTGTATGGTTTAAATAAAATCATGTATTTAACATCCAATTTCTTCTACAGCACTGACTTTTTTTGGCCAGTATGGGCTTTTAATTCATTTTAGCTAACATTGTCAACTTTGCTCTTAAAAATATGGCAGTATGTATTACTGGTGCATACCAATGCAATTTACCCTCATTCTGGGGCAATAACAACTTTTACTATTTCTAGGAATAACAAGCAAAGGAGAAAAAAATTTAAAAACCAAGCAACACAATTTTTTTTTTTTTTTTTTGAGTTGGAGTCTCACTCTGTCACCCAGACTAGAGTGCAGTGGCCGCTCCCGGCCACCACAGCCTCGACCTGCTGGGCTCAGCAATCCTTCAACCTCAGCCTTCCAAGCAGCTGGAACTACAGGCGCCTGCTACCACGCCCGGTTAATTTTTTGATTTATTGTAGAGATGAGGTCTCGCCAAGTTGCCCAGGAGGATCTCAAACCCGTGGTCTCAGGCAATCCACTCACCTCAGCCTCCCAAAGCACGGGATTACAGGCTGAGCCACCGAACCCAGTTTGCAATTTTTAATGCTACTGCTAGCTTTGGCCAACTTTTCTTTAGCACTTCTATTAAGTAAAGCAAATTTGGTTGAGAAGACTCATATTTTGAGAAAGTTCTGCCATGTGTATCTTGCTTAGAATATTTTTATTGTTATATTCTTAGTGATTATTCTAGAGGTTACTTTATCATCATATACTTCAGGTTAATGCTGATCTATTTTCAGTTAAATATACCAACTTTGCTCTAACAGAGCAACATTTTCTACTCCTAATCCTTGTGTTACTATAGTCAAATATAATTCACGTTATATGTTATAAATTAAGCAAGACAAAGTAATCATTAGTGTTATTGAATTGTACATCTTTTTAAAAAATTAAGAAAAAATGTTATGGAATATTTACTCATATATTTGCCATTGCTAGTGCTCTTTATTTTCCTTTAAATTCAAGTAACCATTTGGTGTCATTTCTTTTCAACATGAAGAAATGCATAATGTTCCTTTTAAGTCAGGTCTGCTAGCAATGACTTTTTTCAGCCTTTATTTATCTGGGAATGCGTCTCTGCTTCTTTACCTTTTGAAGGATAATTTTGCTGGTATAGATTTCTTGATTGATAGTTAACAATTTTGCTGGTATAGAATTCTTTGTTGATACTTATTTTTCTCACAGTACTTTGAAAATGGAATTCCACTTTCTTTTTGATCCTGCTGTTTCAGAAAAGATGTTAGTTGTTAATTATATTATTGTTCCCCTAACAAGATGACAAGATAAATCAGTCTTCCCTCGCTGCTTTAATTTTGTGTGTGTTTTTAACAGTTTGACTAAAATGTGTGAGTGTAGATATCTTTATTTTGATCATATATGATGTTCATTGACTTTTGTGGATCTGTAGATTACTGTTTTTCATTAAATTTGAGATTTTAGCTTTTGTTTCTTTGTATGCTTTTCCTTCCTCCCTCCCTCCTTTCCTCTCTCTCTCTCTCTCTCTCTCTCTCTCTCTCTCTCTCTCTCCCTTTCTCTCTCCCTCTCTCCTACTTTTCAGACTTCTATTGTATGTATTTTGGGATGCTTGATATTGTACCACACTTATTTTGCTCTGTTTTTGAAAGAAGTTTGGCGCCAGTAATGACTCCACACCCAGCCAGGATAAAGTGATTTATTAAAGTGGCTGTCACAGAAGGGATCTGTAATGGGAAAAAAGGAAAAGAGAGAGAGAAAGAGAGAGTAAGAGAGAGAGAGGAAGTGGGAGAGAGGCGGGGAGAGAGCTGCAGAGAGGGAGAGAGCGACAGAGACAGAAAGAAAGACCGAGACAGAGAAAAAGAAAGAGAAACCAAGAGAGAGAGTTGCAGGGAGAGGGCTGTATTTATCAGTCCAACAGGGGCCGGAAGAGGCCATGCTATGTTCCTATTGGAGGAGCTGCATGGGAGTAGGGTGGGGCCAATGCCGTGTTATGGTCCTATTGGACGCATAACAAAGCTGGGTACTGATTGGAGGTTTGCAGGTTTGAAATTGACACAGGAGCAAGAAAGCTTGAAATTGACGCGCTCGGGAAGGTTTGAAATTGGCGCGCGGGGATTGTGCTCACAGAAGCCGGACTGAGGGCCTTTGCGGTCTGGTGTGTCGGCGCCATTTTAGGAGCCGCCCCTCTGGTCACTTCCTGCACCTTTCAGTTTTATTTTATTTTTCTTCAATCCTTCTTTTCTCTTTTCTTCAGCCAGGATAATTTCTATTTATGAACTTTGAAGTTCACTGATTCTTTATTCTGTCATTTCAAATCTGATGCTAGGCCTATATAGGTTTTTATTTCTGCTGCTAGGTTTTAATTTCAGTTATTGTAATTTTAAACTTTAGAATTTTCCTTTTGTACTTTTGTGCAGTTTCTGTTTCTTTACTAAGATTTATTTGGTGTGATACATCATTGTCATTATAGTTTCCTGTAACTTTTTGTTAAAACCTGGATATTTTACATAATATATTATAACATTTTGGGATTCTGATTTTTTTTTCCATGAAAGCTTCTATTGTTTTTTTATTTGTTTAGTTTTCAATAACTTGCCTATACTTGCCTTTAAAGAACCTTTCTCTCCATGGTGTGTGGCTGTAGATTTCTCTACTATATTCTTTTTTTTTTTTTTAGCCTGACTTCCTAGGGGCTGGCTTGTGTTTGTACAGTGGAGTGATCAATAAACAATTATAGGTTCTGTTCAAGTACATCTATGCAAAAGATTTCCTCTTTATCTGATTACTTTGTGTGGAAGTTGGAGGACAAACTCAAATCTTAAGAAATCTTAAAATTTCCCCAATTGTTATTTTCTGCTAGGTCCCTTTGGATCCACCATGCATCTGTACATAGGCTCCCAGTCAGCCAGAGAAATGTATAGAGACCAGGTCCTCTTAGGTTTTTCTTGTAAATGTGTACAGCCCCTCATTGACCCAGGGATACGTGAAGAGCAAGTTGAACCTCTCTATGTCTCTCTTATGACAAAGTTTTTTCTGTCAAATTTATAGCTAAACCACCATTTTTTTCTCAACTCAAATAAGGTGGTAACTTCAGTCTAATAGTGCTGCAATCCTTTTTTTTCTCACTGAGTTTAGTATTTTTACTGACGGCACTACTGTGTGTGGCTCTTCCACCTCTGCTTCAAATAAAGCTACCCACCTAAGACAGCAGCAAAGCTGCTGAGTTTTCACAGCCAACCCTGCCCTGGTAACGCTATTACACAAACTGAACTGAAAGCAACCCTTGGCAAGAATCCCCCAAACTTACTATTCTTACCAGAAGTTCAACATTTTTCATGTACAATGCTTCTGAATTTGTGGTTTACTTTTGGTCGATTTCCAGAGCCTTGAAATGATAGTTTTTGCCAATTTTCTTCAGGTTTATAATTGTTTTGGGGGGAGATATGATTTGTCAGTTGTTTCACTTTGCCATCACCATAATTTCTTTCTCAATGAGAAAAATTTAGTAAAGCTTTATCAATTTTTAAAAAAGATAACTATTGTAGAAGACCGAAATTTTTGATTAGTTATTATGCATTGAATTGTGCTTTTCCTTCAAAATGTAAGTTATATTGAAGCAAACTCTGATACCTGTGAATATGAACTTATTTGAAAATATGGTCTTTGCAGTTGTAATCAAGTAAATATAAGGTCATACTGGACTAGAGTAGGTCCTATTTCAGTGACTGATGTATTTATAAGAAAAAGAATAAGAAGATTTATACAGAAAGGCAGAGACACTCCCAAAAGGAAGATGGTCATGTGAAGATTGAGGCAGATATTGGAGTGATGCAGCCAGCCACAAGCCAAAAAATGCCAAGAATTGCCACCAGTCATCAGATGCTAAACAGCAGCAGGAAGGATTTTTTTCTGGTTTTCAGAGGTAGCATGGTCCTGCTGACACCTTGATTTAGGACTTTTAGCTTCCAAAACTATAAGAGAATACATTTCTGTTGTTTGAAACCATCTGTTTAGTGTTACTTTGTTATCATAGTCCTGGGAAACTAATACAAAGGACAAATAAAAAAAATAGGAAAGATATAGACTATTTGAATAACACAATTAAGATCTGTTTAATGGATTTAGAAAGTTCATGATGTCTAACAGAGAATACACATTCTGTAACATATATCTCACACTTGCAAAAAATAACCATCTTTAGGTCTTAAGTCCCAAATACTTTCAAAGAACTAGTATCATACAAACAAAAAATCAATTCAGTTATTTCATGTTTGAAGAAATAAAAATGGTAAATAAACATCTGAAAACTCGCTCAAATTCCTAGTTACCAGATAAATGTAAATTAATTCCACAATGAGATGTTATTTTGTATTTATTTGACTGGCTAATATTAATAAGTCTAGCAATTCCAAAGATTGGTGAAAATATAGAGGAAGGAGAACTTTTATACCTTGCTTCTGGAAATGTAAGTTGGGTTTTTGTTGTTGTTTGTTTATTAAGTCAGGGTCTCACTCTGTTGTCAAGGCTAGAGTGCAGTGGCATGATCACAGCACACCACAGCCTTGACATTCTGGGCTCAGAAGATCCCTCTATCTCAGCCTCCCACGTAGCTAGCTGGGACTACAAGAACATATTGCTACACATAGTTAATTGTTTTGTTTTTTAGAGACAAGATCTATGTTGCCTAGGCTGGTCTCAAACTCCCAGACTCAAGCTATCCTCCTACCTTGGTCTTCCAAAGTGTTAGAATTACAGGCATGGCTACCACGCCCAACCTAGGAAAGGTAAGGTGGTTTGCTAGTATGGAAAACATGTTGACTTTATCTTGTTATACTGATACTTTATCTTGTTATACTTGTTTATCAGATCATAGCCTATGATCTGATCTAGCAATTTCTTTCTTAGTTATAAATGCTAAAGATACTATTGTTCATGTATTACAAGAAACACACTTAAAATATTCATAGCTGCATGGTTTATAGCTGCAAAAAGCTGGGAAGAATCCATACATCTATTGGAAGGAGAGTAGATATATAATGTTTTATCACATAATAACATACTACATAGGAGTGAAAATGAACTACCATTGTATGCAGTGACATGAATGAATTTTAGAACCATAATATAAAACAAAAAAGCAATTTCTCAGAAGACTATATAGTTTGATGATATTTTCTTTTCTTTTCTTTTCTTTTTTTTTTTTTGAGTTGGAGTCTCTGTCGTCCAGACTGGAGTGCAGTGGCTGCTCCCGGCCACCGCAGCCTCGACCTGCTGGGCTCCGGCTATCCTTCCGCCTCAGCCTTCCAAGTAGCTGAAACTACAGGTGTGCGCTACCATGCCTGGCACGCGGCCCGAATTTTTTGATTTATTGTAGAGATGAGGTCTCACCAAGTTGCCCAGGCAGGTCTCGAACCCACAGGCTCAGGCAATCCACTCACCTCAGCCTCCCAAAGCACGTGATTACAGGCTGAGCCACCGAACCTGGCTTGATGATATTTTCATTGAACATGGAGACAAGTAAACCTTTAGCAAGAAATTTTTTAGAGATATATATGTATGCAATGTGACTACAAACATAAAAAGTGTAAGAATAATTTCTAAGTACTAAAAAATAAAAGTAAAGGAATTATATACACAAAATTTACTCTGGGCAATCTTAGAGGTGGAGGGTACGGACAGCAGGGTAATACAATAGGACAAGAACACACCAGCAGATGAAATGATAGAGTTCTTAAATTGTGTGGTAGATTTATGGGTGACCATATTATTATTTTGTTTCATATCTTAGATATATTTTTATATACACTTTTTTGTACGAATCGAATATTAGATTAAAAATTGTGGCACAAAAAGATGTAAATAGACACCAAAAAGGGGGGAAGCAGCTAGGGAGCTAGGGTTCAGAAACTACCTACGGGGCACAAGGTTCATTATCTAGGGAATGGGCCACCTAAGACCTGATCCCCATCACTACACAATATATCCAGGTAACAAACATGCACCTGTACCCCCAAATCCAAAGTAAAAAAATTTTTAAATTAAAGTAAATTTTAAAAAGCTGTCGCACAAAACACAATCTAATCACCACAACCACAAAACCAAAAACTTATTGAACAATTATTACATATTTCTCTTTAGGACAATGGTTAGTAAATATACTACTTTTGAGGCCATTCTCTAGCAATATCTTATCCTGCTGTTATTTCTTTTTTCAGATTGTCCCTCATCCTTTCAAATCCTACATCTAAACCTGGAAACTTGGCCTTTATGACAATCTGCTCTGGCATCTGTGTCTTTTACACAAAAATCTTGACCTAGACAATGGCAGACAATGACAAACTGGTTGTTACTTTTTCTCTCTAAAAATAGTATGTTCACTTTGCATTTTAATCCACAGATTAGTTGTGTTTCATCTAAAAGATATTGTTAACTGGGCACAGTGGCTCATGTCTGTAATCCAGCACTTTGGGAGGATGAGGCAGGAGAGATTGCTTGAGCACTGGAGTTTGAATCCAGCCTGGGCAACAAAGTCAGATCTCAGCTCTACAAAAAAAAAAATCAAAAAATTAGCCTGGAGTGGTGGCATGTGCAGTGAGCTGTGACCGTGCTACTGCACTACAACCTGGGCAACAGGTTGAGACTCAGACTCAATTAAATAAATATATACATACATACATACATAAAATTTGAAAAGTGAAAGAACTATTTAAAATTATTTAGTTATGAGTAAAATTATTGCCCCTGCAATATGTGTCAGGTTCATCCAGTGCCGTCTATTCCCCAGTTTGGGAAGTTGTACCACTCTTCAGTTCAATGAAGACAACCAGCATGGCAGTAACATTTGATCAAAACCCTAGATTTTAAGAGATGCATACAATTTATTGAGAATGCATCATTTCCTAGCCGAAGTGTTAAACTGTGAGAAACTGATTTTTTTTTATGAACTGGTGGAGGTCTACACTAGTGTGGTGGCAGAAGGAATAACAATCGAATAAACACTTCAATTTCTTGTTTGTAAGATGCAAAATAATAATTTTTTAAAACTAACTTTATTTAGATATACTTTGCACTTACTAAAATGTTCCTCTTTTGAGTATGTAGCTTGACTAGTTTTACAAAAGAGTACACCCCAAAGTGTACACAAACCCAGTAGTTCCCTGTCAGCTCTGGCTCTGGGTAACCACAAATCTACTTTCTGCCATTACATAGTAATTTTCCTTTACTACAACTTTATGTCAATATGATCACACAGTATATGCTCTTGTGTCAGGTTTCTTTTGTTCAGTATAACCTTTTTGATATTTATTCCATGTTATTTTGTGTATTGATAATTCATATCCATTATTACTGAGTAATATTTTATTGCATGGATATTCTATACAGATGATAATCAACTTATGATGGTTCAACTTACGGTTTTTCGCCTTCATAATGGTGTAAAAGTGATATGCATTCAGTAGAAACTGTACTTTGGACTTTTTTTTTTTTTTTGAGTTGGAGTCTCACTCTGTTGCCCACACTGGAGTGCAGTGGCCGCTCCCGGCCACCGCAGCCTCGACCTGCTGGGCTCTGGCGATCCTTTCGCCTCAGCTTTCCAAGTAGCTGGAATTACAGGCATGCGCTACCACGCCCGGCTGATTTTTTGATTTATTGTAGAGATGAGGTTCGCTGCCCAGGCGGATCTCGAACCTGCGGGCTCAGGCAATCCACTCACCTCAGCCTCCCAAAGGCGCAGGATTGCAGGCTGAGCCACCGAGCGCGGCTGTACTTTGAACTTTGAATTTGGATCTTTTCCAGGCTAGTAATATGCAGCAAGATTTTTACTGGAGATGCTGGGCAGTGGCAGTGAGTCCCAGTTTCCAGTCATCTATGGAATCACAAGGATAGATCACCAATATTCTACAGTATACTGTGCCAGATGATTTTGCCCAACTGTAAGTGTTCTGAGCACATTTATGGTAAGGTAGGCTCAGCTATGATGTTCATTAAGTTAGATGTATTAAATGTATTTTTGACTTGCAATATTTTCAACTTATCATGGATTTATTGGTATATAACTCCAATGTAAGTCAAGGAGCATCTGTAATTTGTTTATATATTCATCTGTTGATGGGCATTTGGGTTGTTTCTAGTTTTTAACTATCATAAATCAAGCTGCTATGTACATTTTTGATGACTAATGATGACTAATAATATTGAACATCTCTTTATATAATTATTGGCAATTCACATATAGTCTTCTGAATAATTTGTTCAAATCTTCTGTTAATTTTTTAAAACTAGGTTTTTATCTTATTATTGAGTTGTAAGAGTGCTTAGCAAATTCTGGTTATCAAAAATTTATTAGAGATAGGTAGGTCCAATATAAAATCTGGATTCAAGTCTTTTGTCAGAATATTTTCATCTAGATAAAAGTTTTTCATTTGAGGAGGAGTCCTTTTTTAAGTAAAGTATTTGGAAAGCAAATTTTTAATTTTGATAAAGTGTATTTTATCATTCTTTTTTCTTTTATACTTTCTGTACTCCAAGGCTAAAAACAAACAAACAAAACAAAAAAGAACAAGCCCCCTCCCATTTTTATCCTGTGTTTTCCTCTAAATGTTTTGTTTTATGGTTTTTACTTTTATGTTTAGGCATATGACCTATTTCAAGTTAATTTCAGTGTGTGGTATGAAGTAAAGATGTATGTCAACTTTTTCATATGAATAGTTAGCACCATTTGTTGAAACTCCCTTTCAACATTTCCCTTTCCCATTGAAGTACTTTGGTAACCCTGAATTCATCAATTGCCCATATATGTGTGGATCTCTTTCTAGCCTCTTTTATTTTATTTTATTTTAGTTTAGTTTAGTTTTTACTTGAAGTCTCACTCTGTCGCCCTGGCTGGAGTGTAGTGGCACTCCACGGCCACCCCAGCATCGACCTGCTGCGCTCCAGTGATCCTTCCACCTCAGCCTTCCAAGTATCCAGAACTACAGACACGTGCTACCATGCTCAGCTAATTTTTTATTTATTGTAAAGATGGGGGCTTGCCAAATTGCCCTGGCTTGTCTTGAATCTGCAGGCTCAGGCAATCCACTTGCCTCGTTCTCCCAAAGTACTGAGATTACAGGCTGAGTCACTGAGCCCAGCCCTTTTATTTATTTTATATATTTTTTATTTTTGAGTCAGGGTCTCATTCCGTCACCCAGGCTGGAGTGCAGTGGCACAATCATGGCTCACCACAGCCTCAACCTCCTGGGCTAGGACGATCCTTCTGCCTCAGCCTCCCAAGTATCTGGGACTATAGGCAAGGCGCTACCATGCCCAGCTAAGTTTTTAATGTATTTTTTGTAGAGAGGAGGTCTCACTATGTTGCCTAGGTTGGTTTCAAATTCCTAAACTCAAACAATCCTCCTGCCTTGACCTCCCAAAATGCTAGGGTTATAGGCGTAAGCCACCATACCTGACCAGGACTCTTTTTTCTATTCCTTTAATTCTTACGTGACTATCACACCGTCTTGATTACTAGAGCTTTATGATGTCTTCAAATCATAATAGTGTAAGTCCTTCTAGTTTGTTCTTTGTTTTCAAAATTGCTATGATTATTTTAGTTCTTGTACATTTTCATCATAGATTTTAGAGGCAGCTTGTCAATTTTTTACAAAACCCAGTCGAAATTTTGATTGCAATTGTCTTAGATCAATTTAGGGAGAATTAACATCTTTACAATATTGAATCTTCCAATCAATGAATGTAGGAAGTATTTTCATTTCCTTAAATCTTCTTTGATTCATTACGGCAATAATTTGAAAGAATTTTCAGAGTAGGAGTCTTCCATATAATTTATTAAATTTGTTCTTACCTATTCCATGTTTTGAAGTTACTCTACAATTGACTTTTTGCATATTGACCTAACATTCCAAACTTGCTAAATTTACATATTAATTCTAGAATTTGTTTCATAGATTCCTCACGATTTTCTATTAACATAATTTTGTCATTTATGAATAAAGACTTCTTTTTTTCAATTTACATACTTTCTAAAAAAATCTTTCTCTTGCCTTATTGGCTTATCAGACATCTCATTGACTAGAATCTCCATTGAAATGTTAAATAGAAATAGTGAAACTAGACATTCTTGCTTTCCTCCTGATGGGAAAAAACATTCAGTTTTTCACCATTAAGATATTACCTGTAGGTTTTTCATACATGCCTCTTATTCGGTTGAGGAAATTCCTCTTCTAATGAGTATGCTGATCATTTCTATCATAAATGGGTGTTGGCTGTATTTTTTTACATTTCTTTCTGTATTTATTGAGGTAATCACATAGTTTTCACATTCATCTGCTAATATGAAGAATTACTTGGATAAATTTTTAAATATTAAACAAAACTTGCATTCCTAGGATAAATTTCACTTAGTCATAATGTATTACTGCATCCATTAAGGTCTGGTCAGAGAAAAGAACCACTATTTTGATATAGAATATGGGATTTGTGTGACTTTAGGTAATTGTGGGAGCTAGCTAAATATTTTATGTACTGTTATTACTTCTATCTTTGGTCCTGGGACTCACTCAAGTGTTGGAGAACCTGAAGGAAGACATTCGGTGCAAACTGGAAGAGTTGTGGGCTTGGCGGCTTCCCCGGGAGTGTTGCACATGCTGGCCAAGGATTCAAAGAACCTGAAGGAGGAGATCTGGCGGGAGCTGGAGAAACTGCAGGCTCAGCTGCGCTTTCCAGAGCTGCACACTCTGGTCCTGGATTCAGAAAAGCTAAAGGAGGTGATACAGTGGGAGTTAAAGGAACTGAAAGCCCAACTGCTGCACAGTGCCATCAAGGTAAGCCAGCAGATAACGATAATGTGTGTGCAATGCAACAGCGCCAGGTGCCCACACCAGTCTTCATGCACAAAAGCAATATGGTTGCAGCTTCACTTTCTACCTTCCATATCTCACGCAAGATGCTTCTTCAGGCCAATGTTAACTTAAAATTATAGATGGTTAAGAATTCTGGCAAACACAGTTCCAGCTTAGTTAAGTTGATGCCACAACTATCCTTTTAACATGTTGCTTGATTTGATTTGATACTATTTTGTTAGGGTTATTTGCATCTATACTCATAAGGGATTTGGCCTGTAGTTTTATTTTCTTGTAATACCTTCATCTGGTTTTGGTATCAGAATAATTTTCTTACAATATCATTTTGAAAAATTTTCTTACCTATTTTTTGAACAGTTTGTTGATTGATTTGTTGGCTAGTTTAATTTATTTTTTTTTTTTTTTCTCCAATTATTCTCTGTCCTTTGGACAAATTCCAGTCATTGTGGAGGTTGGTTTGTTTATTTGTTTTGAACACCTCCTTACTTTCTGAGACTACATGATGCTCCAGGCTCATCTTGACTATTTCTTGTCCTAGTCCTTGTATCAACCATTTCTTCAAAGAACTCTCATTCTTTTTTATTAGAGAGTGCTATTAAAAGCTAAGATCTGAGTGCTAGATAAGCTTGTTGCTACTAGAATATATTGCTTCTAGGCCCCCTCCACTGACAGAGAAGGGAAATATGTGTGAGTATACTAACCCATGTATACATATATCTATAAATACTCCTGCATGTGAAGATTTGTAAATATATTCAGCTAAACTTGAGTTCATGCTGATGTCTCCAACTCTAACCTATCAGCACATGAATCATTCCAACCGGCTTTTCCTACTATTTTTGTAAACTCCCCCTCCAAGAATGAGAAACCTGAAGCCTGCTACCCACCAACTATAAACTAACTTTTAATTTCATTATACAGGATAAAATAATCAGAATTATAAATCTATATTTCTGTGAGGTGCAATTTTAGCAACTATGGCATAGCATTAACATAGTTTCTTTTTTGCCATAAAAACTCCACTAATTTCAAAAGTTGCTGACTACCTTCTTCAGTGAAGTTGTTTTATGTATTTGTAATACAGTCATATTGTTTTGTCACATTCAGCATTATGTCCTGATATTCTCCCAACCTCCTAAGTATTTTTTTTTAATTTGTACATGTCACTGTGGGAGCTTTTCTGTCCTCTCAATAAATCCTGCTTTCTCACTTTAAAAAATAAAAAATAGTAGAACATTAAAAAATTTTTGTATATGTTACAGTACTATTCACTCACTGAGATATAAAATTCAACAAGTTTTGACAAACGTATAATATCATGGATTTCCAATTTCAGTGTCATGCAGAATAGTTTCACTACTCTAAAAAATAACCCCTGTGCTTCATCTATTCAGCTTTTTTTCCTCTACTGCCAAACTCCTGGCAACCACTGATCTTTTCATTTTCTCTATAGCTTTGCCCTTGCTAGAATGTCTTTTCATAACATAATCGCTTTATAGTAAGTTTCTAAATTAGGTAGTGTATATCTTCCAACTTTGTTCTACTTCAGTATTATCTTGGTTGTTTTAGGTCTTCGGTCTCTGCATATAAGCTTTATAATAATTGCCTTGATATTTTTTAAAAATACTTCATTGGGATTTTGGCTGGGATTGCACTGAATCTAAAGATCAAGCTTGAGAGAGTTGATACCTTAACAATATTGAATCTACCAATTCATGAATCATAAAATATTACCTTATGTATTTAGATCTTCTTTGATTTCTTTAATCAATGTTTGTTGTTTCCTGTATATAGATTTTGTACATATTTTATTAGATTTATACCTAGATATTTACATTTTTTGGTGCTATTACAAATGATATTTTTAAGCATCAAATTCCAAATGTTTATTGCTGGCATATACCTTCAATTTTGAAAGATATTTTTGATAGATGTGGAATTTTAGTTTAACCATTTTTGTTTTGTTTTGTTTTGAGAATATGGCTGCATAGTTTGAGACAGGAGGTTCACTTTCATTCTTATTTAGTTGCTCTTTGTGTGGGCCTTTTTTCTGTCTGTATTAATATATTTTTGCTTATGATTTGTCTTGGTGTGGTTTCTTTGTGTTTATCCTGCTTGGGGCTTATTGAACTTCATGGATTAGCATTTTGTAGTTTTCATCAAACTTGGAGCATTTTGATTATTATTTCTTCCTCTCCATCCTTCTTTTCTGGGATTCTAATTACATGTAAGCTAATTGAATTTATCTTATATTGTCCTATAAGTCACTGAAGCTATGTTTAGTTTTTCCGGTTTTTTCCTTTTCTTCTGTGCTTCAGCTTGGATAATTTCAATTTATTGATACATCTACAAATTCACCAATATTTTTCTGCAGAATTGAACCACATGCAGTAAATTTTTTATTTAGGATATTGTATTTTTCATCTCTAGAAATTCAGTTTGGTTCACTTATATATCTTCTCTCTTCATTATATTTATGTTTTCTTTTAAATTCTTGAGCATATTTACTTTCTACTTAAAGTTCTTGTCTGCTTGTTCCATCATCTCTGTCACTTCTGAGTTATTTCTATTGAGTGATTTTTTTCCTAGTTTATGGATAACATTTTTCGGCTTATTTGTATATCTAATAATTTTGTATTGGGTGCTGGGGATTGGTAGCTATACAATAAGCACTAGATTTTATTTTATTTATTTAAAGTACTGGACTTTGGGCAGAAAGTTAAATTGACTGAGGATTAGTTTGATTATTTCTTTATAAATTTTTTTTTAAAGACGGGGGTACAATGCAGGGTTAGGTATACAAATGTTGATTATGCAGATACCCTTGTTGATGAGGTGTGGCCCTCCCTCCCCTAGCAGTTTCCCTCAACTGCCAACCCCTTTCTTATAGTATTATAATAATTGTTCAAGGTCTGCTTATGAGTGAGAACATATGGTACTCTGTTCTTTGTTTCTGTAGATCACTGAGTATGATCGACTCAAAATCTATCCAAGTTGCTGTGAAGTCCATATGTTTGTCCTTCTTTATGGCTGCATAATATTCCGTTGTGTATATGCACCACATTTTTTAAAATCCAGTCTAGCTTCAATGGTCTATTGCAAGGATTATCTTTTAGACTTTTAAGGGAAGGTCAGTAAACGTTTCTATGAAGAGCAAGGTAGTCAATATTTAAAGCTTACTAGATTATGTTCAATCTCAATTTTAAGATGTCCTCCTCCTTTTTTTCCCAACATTTTTAAAATGCAAGAACCATTTTATTTGGTAGGCCACACGAAAACAGATCATGGACTGGATTTGGCTCATGGTCCAGGCTTTGCTGATTCCCGATCTAGAGTTTCCTGAATCCTAGCGCTAGGTTAGCATCATTCTGAAAGTATAACTATCTGGGGTCTTCAATGAAGATTTCTTTCAGTCTCTCAACTTGTGAATTGTTTTCTTGGCCCCATGAACTTTCATCTTATTCCAATACAGTTTAGTGTTGGACAATAGATTCACAGGACCCCTATCAATATTTCTGGATCTCTTTCCTCAACACAGCTGTCTCATCTCTAGCCATCTCATGTTTTCCAAACTCTGATCTCTGTCCACTCAACTCAGTAAGAATACTATGCTTTTGGGGGGGATTTTCTAATTGTACCACTATCTTGAAAGATAAGAATGATAGGGCAGTTGTATGGCTCACTTCATTTATTTCCCTTCTCTAATGGATCATAGTTCTGTGCTGTCCCAAAACCACTGCCTCATGTATCACCCCACCACCACTACCACTTTCCTAGTTGTTACATTAGGAGAGCATGTTTGGTTCCAGTATTCCAACTTGTCATGAAATGGAACTTCTCCACAACAAATGTTTTAAAACATGTCTATTTCCCTTGAAAATGAAATTCGAAAGAAATATAAATTATGATTATTTTCATTAAAAAATCTGTAAAATTTTTCCTTTCTTCCCTATTTTTCCTGCTATTGCATTGACTGTACAAACCTCATCCTTAGATTATAGCTGAAGTTGTTTATAATCTATAACAGCTAGACTATAAAATCTTTGAATTCAATGATCACATCTTGCATGTGTGATCTTGAGCAGGTCTTTACTATGTCTTCTCTGATGTAATTTTTATTTTATTAAAGGATACTCAGGTATACTTTAATTTTACTTTATTAAACATTTTAAAATTTAATTTAATTTAATTTTTCAAAGGAAAGCATGAACATAATCCTCCTCTACCACGAATTCTACTGTCAGATTTCCTGCATTTGGAGAAATCACAGGGGTCAGAACATCAGGCGTGCAATGGATGAGCTTTACCCTAGAAATACCACCTTCATAATCATGGTATCTCCCTTACCAGGTAAGTATTAGATGTTTATTTTTAATATATACATTTTTGTTCAGATATTGAGATGTCAACGTATCAAACACCAGAACTTTAAAAAGAAGAATAGATGAAGTAAAACAATAGGTGAATAAAAACAATATCACAAAAATAAGTGGTAACATTTGCTCAACCAGATACTTTGTTAAGTATGTTTTTATATCTTATTTCATTTAATCCTCACAACATTTTTATGGCATAAATATTTTATTTCCCACTTTATAGATAAGGGCATCATGAAACTATTCCCTAAACATCATGAATTTGGTAGATCTCATATTTACAACTTTTTATCTCATTAACCAAGGTACGAGAAATCCAACATAGGTTACCCATTGTGACTTTTGTAGACAGTATAATTTGATGAGTTAGAGCATAAGCTGAATTCTAGCTCCATCATTTACTATGCACATGACCTTGGTAACTTGTCCTGTCAGCACCCCAATTTCTGAAACAAATTAAAAGTAATAATGAAAATGTTCTCAGTGCTTATGTGCTCATGTTGGCAAATTCATTTTCTCACCTGGAAGGATCAGTTCCAGTGACAGAAATGGCAGCTTTGAGAGGATGTAGAATTATGTAAAACTCTGGCATGATCTCCTGAAAACATTCTGGGATACCTGCCTGCTTGCTTAATGACTTATCCTCTTGGGCATCTGGCCTCCTAGTCTCAAAGCCTTTCCAATTGTAAACAAAACAAATTTAGTAAACTCCACCTTACACCCTGTGGATTATATATCAAAAACTAGCTCCCAATTCAGCCCAACTGCCATTCTTGGGGAGCTGTGCTGTGAAATTTAGAGGCTGTGTAAGGACAGAAGTCCAGCACTGTGCCTCAGAAGCCATTGACACAATGCATGGCATCTGGGAATATAATAATTCTGCCTACTCTAGCTTTAAAGGTGAATTTTGCAATTTTTGAAAAGGTCCTTAGAATCACATTGCAGAATTAAAGGGTGTATTATAATTATCAATATCAATAGTAATAAAAGTTTATTAAAGGTCATTAAAATGAAAGGGGATGGCTCTAGATCCCATCAATCTGAATTGACTCCCTCCTCTTGTGTTAATTAGAAAACTCAGATAATGGTTCTATGGGGGAGTACAGGGAAAATTTAATTACGAAAGTTTAATGGGCCACTATCTACTTCCTGCCAGATTAAAAACTGATGATTTACACAATTTTAGATACTACCGCAGACTTTTCTAACAAAACATGTTGCAGAGTAATGTAAAAGTTTACTGAGAGTATTCTATTCATTTTAAAACAATGCCAGCAGAGGCTTCCTTCGCACGCTCCTTTTAAAAAATTAGACCACCATCAAAGGTATATATTTGCTACTTTCTAATGTTCACAACCCTAAAATAAGTAGTAATCCGAAAATGCAGATTTTTTTCACATATATACAGTTTAAAAATAAAATTAAGACTTTTATTCTCTTTTAGCTGGAGAAATGGGGATATATTGGGATGGAGTAGGAGTGAATTTTTAAGCCTTCAAGGAAAGAAAAAAAATGTCTTAATGTTTCTGACTCATGCTTTTCATAGAGATCTTACCTCCTGGAACCTCAGCATCTCATTTATTTCCCTTGATCTGGGGTTGCCTGTGCCCAACACAAAGTGATAGGCTTTCTGGAAAACCTGGACCTTAAAGGATATAGATGCAGGGGATGGGGGTGGGGGGACAAAAAAGGATACTATAGAGGAAATAAGAGAAAGAAATATGAAGCAGCTCATTCTTACATCTGACCTACTTTTTAAATGATATAGCATGGGGTCATTGAAGAGTTAGTTTTCTAATCTGGTTTGGAAAATATAGGATACCTATATACATTAAAATGCATAGATTATTATGAATTTAATGATGAGTTGAAGATTGTTAGCAAGCCCCCTAGATCTACACTGCTTAATATGGTAGCCAGTAGACAATAGCCACAAATGACTCTTGAGCACTTAAAACATCTCCAGTACAAGTTGAAAAGTTGCATGTGTCAAATAAATACCAGCTTTGGAAGATTTAGTATTTTTTAAAAGAATATAAAATACCTCACTAGTAATGTTTGTTAATCGATTGCATTGAGTATGATTTATTATTAAAATTAATTTCACCTGTTTCTTTTTCACTTTTAAATGTGGCTACTAGAAAATCCAAAATACGATATTTGGCTTTTATTTTATTTCAGTTGGACAGTGCTCCTCTAGATATTTGGCAAGATGATGGATTCTAGGATGAAAGATAAGAATGGACTGGATTTGGCTCATGGTCCAGGCTCTGTGGCTTGGAGGATAATTTTAGGGACCACCAGTACTTGCTTTTGAGGAAATGGAGAGTTAGATCTAGCTCAGGAACAGCAAAAGAATGCAGAGAGATATGATATTGTGAAGTATCAGCCTACCTCACAGTGAGAGGAATCTGAACAGGTTTCTGAAAAGATACAGTAGCACATCTTACACATCTTCCAAGTTATGTTAAAGGAGAGAGAAACAGAGAAAGATCTAGACTGACTTGGAGAGAGTGTATGATTTAAATAGAACAGATGATTCTGCACTGTCCTCCATCCCTTTCTTTGACCACGAGTGAATGAGTCTTAAAGAGACATAGAAACCTCATGTTTCTTCAATACCAGTTCCTTTAAACCTCCCACAGTATGGGAATCTTTTATATTAGGTGTTATTCTAGAGTTTAAAGAGCACTAACCTACACTAGCTTGTTCACCTCGTGGCATACATTAAAAAAAATCAATTGTTTCAACATTGGCAAAGACAATAGCCATGTTGAATTTAAAGAGAGACTATATATCTATGTATTTTGAGCACTGTATAAGGGATTTTTCACTATACACGGTGAAAGGCATGTATAGTCAAAATTATCCTGGAAAATTCCTTATATATGGGAGTTTCGTTATTTGCATGTATAAGTTTCAACATATACAGTGACTTCTCTGATGAAAAAAACGAGTCCTCAAACCAAAGGAAAATCTGGGAAGTGGATTGTTTGGGAAAAAAAGTTACCATATGCCAAAATTAGTTATACATAAATAGTCCAATGTAAAACATACAAGCACTAAAAGCATGCAGCGGCCCAAGTCTGTAATCCCAGCATATTGGGAGGCTGAGGTGAGAGGATTGCCTGAGTCCAGGGGCTCGAGACCAGCCTGAGCAACTTAGTGAAACTTCGTCTCTACAATAAATCAAAAAATTAGCAGAGTGTGGTGGCACATGCCTGTAGTTTCAGCTACTTGGAAGATTGAGGCAGAAGGATCACCTGATACCATCAGGTCGAGGCTGTGGTGGCTGTGAGCATGCCACTGCACTCCAGCCTGGGTGACAGAGTGAAGCTCCAACTCAAAAAACCCCCCAAAACCCCAAAAAACCCCACTAAAAACAAGATGAAAATTGAGGAATGGGAGATAGTTGAATATTTAACTGAGCTTGGATTGAAAAAAATTGTTTAATGAATAATGCAAAAATTTTTAACGGATATATTTTGTTTAAAATATATATATAAACGTAAAGCTTTTGGATATGAAATAAATGGAAATTAAGTTCAAATAACTAAAATGGAAGATTATTTGCAACAAATACAAGAGGTGCCAAAAAATACACACATTTTAAGAGCTGTTATCTATGTTTAACTTTTCAAAGTTGAATTAAATTACTGTAGCAATGTGTAATTTGACATTCACTCAACTGTGCTTCCACCATTTTCTTTGACTATCTTGCCTGTCACATGGAGACACTAGTATTCAGTTGATTATTGCCATCTTTTGAGTGAACATTATACTTAAAATGTGTATACATTTTTTGGTAGCCCCCTGTATGTCTTATAAGGGATTAACATCTTTAAAATCTAAAAAAGTTGTTATAAATAAGAAAACATTAATTTCAATTAGAAAATGAAAGAAAGGATCTAAACTTATAATCCACAGAAGTGAAAATAGAGTGTGTGTATAATGGAATTCAACTTTATTGTAATCAAATAGATGCTAATTAAATAGCAATGAAGTAACAAATTTTTTTTTTTTTTGAGTTGGAGTCTCACTCTGTCACCCAGACTGGAGTGCAGTGGCCGCTCCCGGCCACCGCAGCCTCGACTTGCTGGGCTTCGGCGATCCTTCCGCCTCAACCTTCCGAGTAGTCGGAATTACAGGCATGCGCTACCACACCCGGCTGATTTTTTGATTTATTGTAGAGATGAGGTCTCGCTGCCCAGGCGGGTCTCGAACCCGCGGGCTCAGGCAATCCACTCACCTCAGCCTCCCAAAGGCGTGGGATTACAGGCTGAGCCACCGAGCCCGGCTAGTAACAAATTTTAATAACAAAAAATACCAAGATACCCAACAAGATGATAATTCTTAATAAATTATTGCACATTCAATGCATAGGAAACTTTGCAAGTATTTAAAGTTATACTTTCAAACATTTTAAGAACAGCAAACATGCTATAAATAAAAGACAGTCTTCTAAACTAATATACCATATAATCCAAAGATGTAAAATATATATAAATTCTTATTGGAATATGATTTGAACAATAAAAAGCAAAATGTAATTAATGGAAAAGAGATCTCTCAGTTGTGCAATTACGAATGATTTTTATTTAGGCTCTTCTATTTTGCAAATTTTCTACAATAAGCTTATATTATTTTAATTATATAAAATTATTTATGAAAGTATACAAAAACACTCAGTTGAACTAGTGATTAAGGAAATACAAATTATAGTAGTATTGAGTTACCATTTCTTTCTGTTAAATTAGTGATGAATAAGAGCAGTGAATAAATGTGAGTTGGTGAAACAGAGCCCCTGGTAGAAATGTAGAGTGTGACCATGGGTCGAAAGCTATCAATATAATACAACTGCTCTCAGGAATTCCTCTTAAAATCAACCTGAAATATGGACAAAAATGCCTTGTACCAAGGTGCTTACTGAAATTAGAGTAGAACAATTGGAAATAATCTAAGCATCTAGCAGTGGGGGTTTAGTTAAATGAGATTCAACCACTCAGTACTTTGAGAGTGCTTTGGGAGTGCTTTCAATGACATGGGGAATATTCATGGCATTCCATCAAAAGCAAAAATTGGAAAGCAGAAGTATATACACTATATAATCTCATTATGCAAAATTCTATATTATACACTGAAAGAAGACTGGAAAGAATCATAGTAAAAGACTAACAGCAGTTACCTCTGAATTATAATATGATTAATTAATATAATATGATTAATTCTGCATTTTCCAAGTTTTAAAAAATCAAGAAAATTATTATTATTTCTTTTTTCTTTGTATGGATTAAGGAAGGTAGATTTATTAAAGGAAAGATACATTGTGAAGGGCACAATGGTCAGGAGAGCAGAGGAGTACCTGCTGTCTGCTGCCATGAAAATTATTTTTAAATGGCTATTATCTAAAGACCAACTTTTAGCGGGCAGTTCTATAAGATGCTCCTCAGCAGTTATGCCAAGTGGTCCACGGAGTGAGGCATCTGTAAGTTAGAAGAAAGACTGGCTGTTGTAAGAGCTGTGGTTAGGAGTTGTTGACTTCACCAGAAATGCCTTGGAAATAATGCTGGGAGTCTTTATGCAGGGAGATAACCTCCCCGTCCTCTGCTTCAATGGTACCATTCAAATGAAAAGCACCAGACTTCCTTTTTCTGTTCAACTTGTTTTCTTAAGGAAGAGTGAAGACTGTAGATTTTTAATTATAATTCTCCCGGAGAAGAGAAAAATATTTTTCTTTTGAAATTTGGTGTTATTTGAAGCCCACTCTGTAAGGCAGGGCCTTATACATCATGAGTAATAGTCAGGTCCTCTAATTCCGGCCAGAATTGTGTTGCTTGGGGAAAGTTAGTTGGAAAAAAAAGTAACATGTTTTAAATACTTATTTTTAAATGTTCTTTATAAGTCATTTAAATTATATAGATTGGTGGTCTTCAAAATTTGTCCCAGACCCCATCAACAGAAAAGTATTAGACAACCCCCTTATATATAAATTTTTACTTAAAACTTACATAGTTCTCTAATATGCTAATAGTATGATAGCAACTCAAACATATCTAAAAACTACAACATGTATGTATGGTATGTACATATAAAACCTACGTAAAATTAATCTAAAGTTTTAAGGAAATTAAAAAATTAAAAAGATAAAGATATAATCAATCATATTTTAAAATACTTTTTATTTTTTAATTGATGGTATAAAAAGCACAATGTAATAAGAACTGTGGTTAAATATATTTCTCTAGCTTTGAACATTTTTGGTAAATTCTTTGTAATATAGTGATTTGAAGACCTAGTTTTAAGGTCTTTATTTTAGCACAGAGTTTTAAGGGATGTCATTGCTGGGAAAAGGCACCTCACAAAGAAAGATAGATCCAAATGGAAGAAGTTCATTCTTGGCTCATCTTACTAAATCACGATGCTCATTTTTCAATCCCAAGCTCCAATTATGCAAAGGTATTTATTGTTGGCAAGACTGTGGGAAAACAGACACTCTCATACATTGCTGGTGGTAGTGTAAATTGGTACAACATTTATGAAGATAATTTGGCAGAGTCTTTCTAAATTATAAATGCACACACTTTTTGATCCAGATATTCGACCTCTTAAGAATTTATCCTATAGCCATAACAGTGTGTGTGTAAAATGGCACTTAAAACATGGTTATTTAATGCAATGTTGTTGCAATAGCAAAGGACTAGAAACAATATAAATATGTATCACCTGGAGACTGGTAAATCAACCATGACATATCTATAAAAAGGAATATTTAAAACCTTTTGGTTAAATACCTAGAATTGGGATTGCTAGATCATAAGGTAACTCTATTTTTAGTTTTTTTGAGAAACTTCCATACAGTTTTCCATAATAGCTGTACTCATTTACATTTCCCCCAACAATGTACAAGGATTCTACTTTCACTGCATCCTCACCAACATTTGTTTTTGCATAACCTGATAAATGTAGTCAATGAAAGAATATTATGCATTTCAAAATTGCTAAGAATAAAATTCAAATGTTCCCACCACAAAAACTGTTAAGTATTTGATGTGATAGATATGTTAACTAGCTTGATTTAATTGTCCACATTGTATTTATAAACCTTAACATTACTTTATACCACACAAATTTATACGATTATAAGTTGTCAATTTACAATAAAAATATGGACTATTGTGTAGTCATAAAGAAGAATACAAACACTACTTACATATTGATAGGCAGTGTCACCATGATACAGCAAGTGAAAAAAGTTAAGGAGCAAAACATTTAAGGGATGCTAGTAGTTTCAGTATAAAAGAAGGGAGATAGAAAGGGGAATGTGGAGCACTGTCAGCTTGTTGTATATACATAGTATATCTCCAGAAGGACCATAAGAAATTAGTACCACTGATCATCTCCAGGATGTATATTGAGATTGGAAGCAAGAGTGGGATGATGACTTTTCATACTTTATGTGCTTGGATTTTGTACAATATGAAGGTATTAACTGCTTAAAAATTTATTAAGAGATTGAGAGAACTCATTAAAAAAAAATTATCCACACTGATAGCATCCCATAGCATGAAAACTGCTGCTGGCAAACAAAGACCTGGGGTCTGTGCTATCATTTCTTTATAGAGTTCTTCCACACTGTTTTCAGAATTCAGCAGGTTCTACATGTCACAGAAGAACCATATGGATAAGTGGTGTCCACTCCTATATTAGAGGCCAGTAAAGAGCTTAATTTTTTTTCTTGTAGAGATGATGGTATCTTGCTATGTTGCCCAGGTTGGTCTCAAACTTTGAGCTCAAACAATCCTCCTGCCTCAGCCTCCCAAGGAGCTGAGACTACAGACATGCACCACCACATTATTATTATTATTTACTGAGGGATTCTTACAAATCCTATGGATGGAGTCATCCTGCTTGGGGGTTACTGGTTCTAGATCTGTCAAAAGTCATGATACCATTGATAACATCAGAATAAACTAAGGGTAAGAATTTACTACTGTGTCCTATGTATTAGCAATAGCCAACTTTGTCATGACATAAATTCTATATAGTAAAAACTATACACCAAGTCAGTGGAAATGTAATGTATTTCAGAAGTCTTTGTATTGACTTATTTCTGTAGCACATGCACTAACTATTGGCTATGATCAGGTCACTTTGGACATTAAAATGGAATAACTACTTTTGATTAATCGTTTGGCATCAGAAATATTTTCTTTTAAAATAAGAAGACATTTATACGAAGGACAACAAAGGAGATGCCCCAAAGCAAAACAAACAGACATAAAAACTTAGTTTGCATGGTTTTCTTTCCTAGCTAGGTTCCAATGTTCCATACTGAAGAATTTTGCATTATAAATCCCGGGCTGAGTTGTCAGTTCTAATTTAGGTAGATGTAGACAGTTTTCCACAGCAGCTCTCTGGCCTGAAGCCGTCTATCTGGCTTCTAGACACCACTGTGTCAACAGCATGTCCTTGAACATTTCAGGTGCAGATGGAGTTAGTGGTTCATACCAGAGACAGGCTATCAGAAACTAAGACACCCAGCAAGTGGAGTCATGTGAGGGCAGTAGATATTAGAACATCCTCATAGTCTTGTTTTATAAGATGTTCAGTGAGTCTAAAGACCTGGGCAAAATATAGAAAATAGTTATACTGTGAACATTTAGCAAATAAATTGCAGGGAGCTTTTTCTAAAGCAACATAACATTTTCTTTTTTTTTTTCTCCTCTTTTAATTTTTATTTTAAAATTGTGGGGTACAATTCAGGGTTAGGTATACAAATATTCATTGTGCAGGTACCCTTATTGATGAAGTGTACCTAACATTTTCTAAGAAGCGAGTATAAACTACAGAAACATTGTCAAGGCTGCATCACAAAACAGACCTTTCCGTATTTTCATTTGCAAACTTTAACTTTAACTCAGAATTAGACTGGCTTGTGTCATCTAAATTACTTTGATTTCTCTGGTTTCATTTTCAATAACATTTTTTGGGTAGTCTGCGACCTATTATAATTATTACAGCTATAAAATCTTCACGCATTCATGAAGTTGTGGATATATTTTTGGACTATAGTTAAGAAAATGGTTGGTACATAATAATCCATGACTAAAAAAAAAAATAGACTCTGATTTCAAGATCACTCTCTCTAGTCAACTATTTTTATAAAGAAAAATTTCCCCCACTTATAGGATCTATAGTAAACAATTTACATAACCAGAACAAACTGGGACAAAATTAAGTAGACAGAATATCTTTCTTATAGTTTCCCCATTATCCTTTTCCTGTTTCTTGTCACCTACACTCCAGATTCTGCATTCCTTTCATTTCATTTCTTTTTATCTAAGTGCCTGTGTTCCATATCAAAGTCTTTTTTTGAGTTCAGAAATCATTTGAAGGAAAAATAAATTTCTAAATATGAACTCATCAGGATTTAAAACAAATGAGTCTTTTCACTTGAATAGAAAAATGTTTTCCTACAAATCTTAAAGGAATAATTTTTGAATATGAAGCTATCTTTGAGAATAAAAATGTCTTTATTAAATGAATGAGTTGGTGTAATATTGTAAAAAGAGCCTTAAACTAAGAATTGGGATATCTGAACATATCTATCACTGATTTATCCTTTGTATCATAGATTCTAAGATGTATATTTGGTGCAAATTGACTGAACGTTTGTACTCTTCTCCCCCAGGTTAATATAGTGAAACCTTAATCCCAAGGTGATGGTGTTTGGAGTTGAGGTCTTTGGAAGGTAATTAGGTCATGAGGGTGAAACTTTCATGGGTTGGTGCTTTCATAAAAAGAGGCCATATGAGGATATAATGAGAACTGGCAGCCTGTTGCTTGGAAGAGGGCCCTCACCAGTACTCAAGCAGGCTGGGAACCTGATCTCAGATTTCCAGTTTCCAGAAGTATAACAAATAAATTTCTGTTATTTGTAAGTCACTCAGTCTATGGTGCTTTGTTATAACAACTTAGGCTAAAGAAGACATTTGGTCATCTTATAATATCCCTGAAGTGACAATTGAAATGACATTCGGTGGCATATCATAATTTAATTGACAATGTCTTGTTTTTATTAGTAGCACATAAAACAATGGTATATGGCATGACATTTTAGAGTCATTAAAACACGGCAAATGAGATGTTTGACAATTTATACATTCACACATTTATTCTTTTTGCCATTTAATAAATTTTTATGCAACACATACTATGATCCATTGTACTTGACCTTGGAGACTCAGAAACAGTCTATATTTTAAAGTTAATAATCATTTAAAAATGGAGGAGTGACTCTGTGTACATGTTTTCTCACCAATAAAATGAAACAGTTGAAAAAAGACAACTTCTAAAGTTGGCTTTAGCATTTTATAGCCTTCAAAAATTAAATTATATAAAAGGACTTTGGAATATTTTTCCTTAAAAAAACCCAAAGTTTTGGTACATCTTATCATATTTGATGATGGAGAAAGACATTAACATTTATCATGTACCTAATACTGTAATAGCTCATACATTAATTCATTTAATTCTTATACTTTTGTCAGATGAGTATTATCCCCATTTTTGCAGAACAACAACAAAACACTATAGTAAATATTTAAGGCATGTACCTGAAAAGATGAGGTGAATGGATTAAAAGGTGGAGAATCTCAAATAAAACATGAACACTGTAAAAATAGAATCAACTGGAAATCTTAGGACTACAAGTTACATTATCTATCTGAAATTAAAAGTTAATTAAATGGAATTAGCAGCAGATTGGACACAGCAGAAACAAGGACCCAATAGAAATGATCCAAATTGGAATTTTAAAAGATGTTTTTAAAAATGAACAGAGATCCAATGACCTGTAGGAGACTCTCATGTGGTCTAAAATATATACAAAAGTTCCAGAAAGGAAGGAAAGACAATAAGACATAAAGATATTTAAAGAAATATTGTCTAGACATTTCCAAATGTATTTAAAAACAGCAGCCCACAGATCTAGAAACTGAATCAACCTCAAGCAGAACAAACGCTAACACATGATTGTTAAACTGCAGAAAACCAAAGGTAAAATAAAAATTCTAAAATCAGCCAAAACAGACACATCACTAGTGTTTTGCTGGCTTATAGACTATTGAGAACTGATTTTGCACGCCTTTCCCCAACTCTGTGTTCTATGATGTGATGTTGGCATCTTAAAATTGGCCATGGAAGGTGTATTTACACCACAGAAATCAGCAAACACTACAAATCAGAGCTATTTTTCTCCCAGAGTGCCACTTGTTAAACATCCACCAGCTCACCATGGCACATTACATACAGGAAAACAGCAATATGAATAATAGATGACTTCTCATTAGAAAAATGGAGGCCATTTATATCCCTCCAAAGCTATTGAAATTAAAAAAAAAAAGAAAGAAGGAAAAATGGAGGCCAGAACAAAATCAAATGCATTGTTATAGTGCTAAAACATTTTGTCGATCTAAAATTGTATCTTAAAGAAATATATCTTTCACAAATGAAGGTATAGATATTTTTATGTATGAAAGCTAAGAGACTTTGTCATCAGCTGAGCAGCACTATAATACATGCTACTAGTTGCTCTTCAGGTTGAAGGAAAATTTGAATCTGAGAAGGAAAGAAAAGCACTGAAAGTTGTAATATGTGAGTATGTATAAAATAATAGTTTCTTCCTTATCTGAAATTCTTTAAAATTGAGTAAATTTACAACAAATAACAACATTGTAGTATAAGGTTTAGAACATGTATCAATAAAATAGATACTAATAATTGCATAAAGGATGGGAAGGTGTTTAAATAAGAATATAGTGTGTTCTAAAATTCTTACCTTAGGTATGAAGTGGATAAAATTAATTATAGATAAGCTGATTAATTAAAAATGCAAATTAAGATATCTAGAGGAATCACTAAAAAATACAAAGAGATACAAGAAAAAGTCAATAGAATAGATAGAGTGAAATACTGAAATATTATTTGATTAACCTAAAACAATTTAAAATGGAATAATAGAAGAAGGACAGAATGAATGGATTTAAGGCAGGTAAGAAAATGGTAAATTTGATCAAATCTTATAAACAGTACAATAAATATAAATGGAGAAAGCACTCCAGTTTAAAGACAAAAATTATCAGAAAAAAATAAAACTGAACTATTTACTATATGAAACAGATGTACTTAAAATATTAAGACACAAATGAATTGAAAGCAAAAGTATAGAAAAGGTGTACTAAGCAAAACCAGTCACAAGAAAGTTGAGTGGCTAGTTATTATCATGCAAAGTATATTTGAAGAGAAAGATTTTGACAAAAAGAGTCATTTTATAATGATAAGAGTCAATTAATCAAGAAGATATAACAATCATAAATATACCTGAATCTGATAACGAAACTTCAAAATAACTAAACCAAAACTGACAGAACTAAAGGGAGAAATTAAAAATTCACATTATCACTGAAGATCTTACTACTGCTTTCTAAATACTATTGATAAAGAAAACTGGATTTGGAAACACACTGTGCCATATTTGAAATTTTCTGTATATCTTCAAATGTTTCACAATAAAAAATTTACTAAATAGAAAGACCCAGATGAATTACAGAGTTGAAAATTACAAAATCCCAAATGAAAAATTTACTAGAGGAACTCACAAGTGGATTTGAGTTGGCAGAAAAAGGAATCAATGAGTACATAGGTCAAGAGAGATTAGGTATTCTGAAGAACAAAGAAAAAAAATGAAGAGAAATTAACCAGGCTCAGAAAATTGTGGGACACAATTAGGTACACCATTAGGTATAGTAGGAGGATGAGAAAAAGATGAGAGATAAAAAGGAATATAAAACAATATTTGAAGAAATGTTTGAAAACTTTAAAATGTGATTAAAAACACTTCTTGAATCTACACATTCAAGAAGTTCGACAAGCTTATTCTTTAAGTAAAATAAACAATATATTAATAAATACATAGACATTTCAACAATATTCTCAATCTACTTTATCTAGGTGACATTTATAAAACAGGATACCCAACCACTACAGAATACACATTCTTTTCAAAAGCTTATAGAATATTCATCAATATAGATTGTAACTGTACCATAAAATGTGTCAATGAATGAAATTATGTCAATTATGTGTTCACATTAACTAAGCATGAATAATAAAAAGATAATTAGAAAACTCTCCAAAATTGTTACTTAATATACACATCAAAATAATTTACAGGTCAAAGAAGAAATTACAAGATAAATTAGAAATGTTTTATCTGAATGATAATATAAATACAACATATCAAAATTTGTGGGGACAGGTTGAGAAGTGCTTTAAAATGCTTGTATTGAGTAAGAGTAAAATTTAAAAATCAATAATCTAAGCTACACCTTGAAGAGCTAGAAAAAGAAATGAAAATTAAATTCAAAGTTACTAAAAGAGAGGAAATAATAAAAATAAGAATGAAAATCAATGAAATAAAAGGCAAAGAAAAATCAACAAAGTCAAAATATGTTTCTTTAAAAGATTAATGCAATTAATAAACCTCTGGCCAGACTAATCAAGAAAAAAGAAAAGAGAAAAAACATCAATTACTACGTTTAGGAATGAAAGAGGGGATATCACTATAGACTTTATAGACATTAAAATTGTTTATATTTTCTTAGTGGCTCCTCTAGGGTTTCCAATATACTTCTTGTATCAAAATCAACTTCAGATTTAATTCCAGTAAGGTCTAGAAAAATTACTCCTATGTGGCTTTCTTTCTTCTTTTTTGTATATTATTGTTATACATATTGCACATATATATTACAAACTCAACATTATATTGTTGGAATTATTCTTTTATATAATTTTATATCTTCTAATGATGCTAGTAAAATAAAAAGAAATAAAAAATACATGTATAAATTAAGTGAAGAAAGAAAATAAATATGCAATTATACTATCTTTTATCATGACTTACACAATTACCTTTATCAGAGCTCTTTGTGTCTGTATGTGTCTGTATGTATGTGTGGATGTTTCATGTAAATGCAGATTACTGTCTGGTGTCACTTTTGGTCTGAAGAACTTCCTTCAATATCTCTTTTAAGACAGTTCTGCTAGCAATAAATCCTCTCAGTTTTTATTTATCTGGAGATGCCTATATTTCACCTTTTAAAAGATAGTTTTGCTGGATATCATACTGATTGACAGAGACTTTTTCAGTATTTTTAACCAGGTTGTCTTATGAACTGACTGCCATTGTTTCTGCTGAGAAGTTAGCTGTTAATTGCATTGCTTTTTTTTGTACATTATGGGTCATTTTCCCCTTGCTGCTTTAAGCTTCTGTTTTTGTCTTTTGACAATTTGACTATAAGGTGTCTAGGCATAGATTTCCTTCTTTATTCTACCTGGAGGATAAGCTTTTTGAGCTTGTTGAATATGTAGATTAGTGTTTTTAGTCAAATTTGCAAAGTTTTCCACCATTATTTCTTCAAATGTTTCATGTTCCTTTTTATCTCTTTTCTCTTTCTGGTCCTCCTAATATGTGTATGTTGGTGTACTTAATGGTGCCCCACAATTCTCTGGACCTGGTTAATTTATCTTCTTTCTTTTTTCTTTCTGTTCGGATTACCTAATCTCTCTTGATCTGTGAGCTCATTGATTCCTTTTTCTGCCTACTTAAATCTACTTATGAGCCCCTCAAGTAAATTTTTCAGTTATATCATTGTAATTTTAACTCTATAATTCTATTTCCTTATTTTTTTAGTAAAATTTTTTACTATAGAACAATTTAACATGTACAGAAAAATTACAAAGGCATCACATTGAGTTTTTAAGTCAATTTCCCTTATTATTAACTATCTAACATAAGTAAAGTACATGTGTTACAATTAATGAGGTTGTATTGATGCTGGTCATACTTTCCTGGTTTTTTGCATGCCACATATCTCTTTGTTGAAAAGAACATTTTACATAATTTATTATAGCAACTCTGAATACTGATTCCATACCTCTAGGACTAGTTATAGTTTGCTCAGCTTTATTTATTTATTTTACTAGTTTGCTTGAACTAATTCTGTGAGGTCTATTTTCTCTACAGTGGTCAGTGCTTGGTATCCCTGCTTTTTCTTATCTTCCAGTTTTCTATGGGTCAACTTAGGCTATTGTAATTCACTTATTATCCAAAGTTTGTGCTTAAGCTTCCTTAGTCAGTTGGATTTTTATTCTTTACTACTGGATGTGGTTATATTTGAAGACTGCTTTGACAGCTCATTTCTGGCCCTGCATTTTTCCAGGAATTCATGGCTCAGAAGTGTTCCCTTACCACTCTTGAGAGAATGTGGTCTTGGGCACGCACAGTCTTTCAGGCTGTCAGGAATGAGTGATTTTCTGTTAATCCTGAATTCCTTGGAGTTACCCCTAGGTCAGGGTAGCTTATTTTTCAGCTAGTGATAAGTCAGAAAATTTTTTTTAAGACCCTTGAACCGGTTAGTTTTGTGCCATTTGCTAATGGATCTGTGGGTGACTTGCAGGCTGCATAGTTGGCAGTGATCCTAGCAGGGCTCTTCTTAGCTATTCCTTTCTCTGAATTTATCATCTAAATGTCTGACTACACTAGGATTTTCCTTGTTTTATGGAGATAGCAGCCTCCTCTTTATTGGTGTCCACCAAGTTAACCATTGTTTTTGACAAGGGCCTTGGACATAGAGTTCTTTACATTCTGTTCCAAATAAAACCAGTGACTTTAGAAAGAGTTCTAGCGATTTCCATCTTTACAGGCTGCCTCTCTTATCCGGTTCATAACCTCAGGAACACTGTATCATAGCTGGGACTGGGAACAGTGGCCCACCTTTTCTGGAATGACACTTCTGCCGACACTGAGAAGGAGTAGTAACTCCTAGTCTTCTAGGGTTACATCTTTCAACATGGAACATCTGCCATATAAGCAAGCTGGGAAAGGACTATGGAATCTGGTAGAGGGGGTGGTGTTGGCATCAACTCCCAATAACTGATTAGCCTACTAGAACTAACATAAACATTCTAAACTAAGAACTGAATGGGAAAAAGGATCCCAATTCTCCGGAAGTGACCGTTTAGAGTAGAACATACGCTATACTGAGCTGGGCTGAGAAACATTGGTGGTCTGCCCCTCTTAGAGTGAACCATAGCCCTAGGCTGAGAGCTGAGGTGAGCTTTTATAAAATGGAGCTGTTGAAGGGTGGATGGAAACTAGACTCTTCTTATTCTTACTGAGATATAGCCACTTTTTTGAATTAATGTTTTTCTGTTTGCTGTATGTTCGTGGTCAATTTCTAGACACGTTAATATTTTTCTTTTTACAACTTTTACTTGTAAAATGGTTGCTGCACTGGGAAGAGAGTTGGTCAAGCTCCTTACTGAAGCATTATATAAGAACTGCCCCTGCCGGGCTCAGTGGCTCAGCCTGTAATCCCGTGCCTTTGGGAAGTTGAGGTGAGTGGATTGCCTGAGCCCGCGAGTTCGAGACCCACCTGGGCAACTTGGCAAGACCTCATCTCTACAATAAATAAAAAATTAGCCGGGCATGGTAGCATGCGCCTGTAGCTCCAGCTACTTGGAAGGCTGAGGCAGAAGGATCGCCGGAGCCCAGCAGGTCGAGGCTGTGGTGGCAGGGAGTGGCCACTGCACTCCAGTCTGGGCGACAGAGGACAGAGTGAGACTCCAACTCAAAACAAAAAAAGAACTGCCCCTATTGATATGAAAAAAATCCAATGTTGGAGTAAGATGAATAACCTAATGCCATTAAATTAATTTAGATGAAATGAATAAATTTCTTGAAAACTACAACTTGCCAATCACAAGAAAAGAAATTTAAAACCTTTATTTCCTTTAGATAGGTCACTGATATAAGATGCTGACATTTACAACAGATATCAGAATTCCCTTGATAACTATTGGGAGAGGGTGGATGAAAAGAAATATTGTCATCCATTTAGATGAATGTCTCATTTAGTTCTTAGTGGAACAATTTTCAATTTTCCTGTACACTACCCCGTTGGAAAGATTTGCAAAATAAGGGGTCTAATTTGTAAAATTATTTAACGACTTAGTCACACTTTTGTTATAGAAATATAACCACAAATTACATTGGAAAGAAATCATAGACTTACTTTATTCATATTAAGTCACTGGAAAATCAAAGAAACAATTAATCATTTTCCTATTTCTTCATATGGGTTTGAAGAGGAGTTCTAAGAGAGCTGCTTCATGTATTCTTTTTTTCACCATTACCTTGGGAGCAACTTAAAATCACTCCTTTCACGTTTGTCTAACCTATAAAATTCGTTGTGGGATATAAGTTTAGTTCTTTTTTTGTTGTTATGAAGTTTCCGAAGGCCTCATTAGAAATGATGGAGTAGAGGGAATAAAGAGAAAGCACCATACCTTAAAAAATGACTGATAGCACATATGTGGTTTGTTCTAAATTACTTACTTTATAGACCATTTCTATGCAAAAATAACAAAGTAGAGAATTAGTACAATTTTCCATATAAAGTGTGACTAAAAGTTCCAAATACTCCTATCTAAATTATCTAAATGTTGATGCTAAAGTAGTGTTGGACTTAGGTAATTTGCCTCAGTACCTTCCTATGCTTTGAATGAGGAGACACCACCTGAGAGGAATTAACTGAAGAGGGTATCCTATAGGTACTCAACAGCTGCTCTTTCTGAGACTAGGAAACTGCATCATTAAGGATGATAAATGACAAAGTTGAAGGACAAGAGGTGCATTTGGCAAGTTATCCTGGAATATGGTAATGGAATGTTGTAATAGCACTTGGATTGGCTTCAGTAATTCCATGTGCAGAAATTTCTGATGCATCTGGTGTCAAATTATTGAGTTCAATCTCCAAGAAGGAGTGATATGTAAAATTCTACCTGGCTCATATTGGCAGTAATGGGGATTTAAGAAGAGAGTCAGTAAATAAACTTACCATTTTTTTTCAAATGTTGAACAGCACTATTATTTCAGAACTTTTGCAAGCCTTTAGTAAAAGTTTATTTCGTAATAAACTTCTGCCAAAGACTCATACTATAGTAATTGAATTTATCATCCATTATTGCAGTTACTGAGCTCTGTTGAAGGCTGCTTTTATTATCCAGTAGATAACTACTTATTTCAGCTTTATATCATCTCAAGATATGATCATCATGTCATCAGACACACTGTACCTTAGTTTTCTCATCTATAAAGTGGGGATAATCATAATATTTAACCCAAAGGGTTCTGCATGTATCAAATGAATTGGTGTGTAAAAAGCTTATAGTGCCTCAATATTTTAAATATCATTTATGATATTATTATCTAATGATTTGATTTAAAATAATAAAGAATTCAAAGCCAAGACCAAACCCCATATGCATGTCACTACACATGCTACGACAAACTTCTTCCAGAAAATAGTAGTCTAATAACCAAAATGATGAGTTGTTTGTTTATCCAGTTACATATCCATTAATTGGACCAGCATTTAGCCTGTGCTTTCTTTCTTCTCACAAGAATAAAATGACAACTTTTGTCACATGAGTTGCTCAAATTCAGATATGTCATGTATTTTTCTGATATAAGAGAGTAAACCCAATGCAAACATGAAACAAAATTTTTTTTACATAGGATATTTCCTTTGGCACTCTACAGACCACCATTATCTTTCATAAATGTTTAGAGACTCTTCATGCATTTCTTCTTCCTCCTCCTCCTTCTCTTCCTCCTCCTCCTCCTCCTCCGCCTCCTTTTCTTTTTCCTCTTCTTCTTTCCTCTCTCTCTCTCTCTTTCTCACAGCATCTCACTCTGTCACTCAGGTTGGAGTGCAGTGGCATGATGGCATGATCCTAGCTCACCACAGCCTCGACCTCCTGGGCTCAAATAATCCTTCTGCCTTGGCCTTCCGAGTAGCTGGGACTATAGACACACACCACCACACCCAGATAATTTTTGTACTTTTTCTGTAGGGCTGAGTTCTAGCTATGTTGCCCAGCCTGGTCTTGAAATCCTAGGCTCAAGCATTCCTCCTGCCTTGGCCACCCAAAGTACTGGGATTAGAGATGTGAGCCTCCATGCCCAGCCTCTTTCTTTATTTTGTTTTGATGAGTACATTCTATCTGCTAGGTAATGTTCTACATATTAGAGATAAATAAATCATTGTACATTATTGTTTTGATGTCTAAGAAAATACAGGTAATCATCAATCATAATTTTATGGGGAAATTATGGCAGGAGGTCATGAAGGTCCAGAGCGGGGGATTCACATGAGATTTCTTTAAGGTCATGGCACTTGAATTACATTCTAAAGACAAGTGAATATTCTAAAGACTAGTGAAGGGAACAGGTAGGGCATTATAAGAAGTAAGAGTGCATGTGAAGGGGTAGAGGTGTAAGAGAGAGAGAGGCAACTGTTGAGATAAGGAAATTAGTCTGTGACCAGTACAGTTGTAGAGAATGGATAGGAAATGATGCTAGAGAGGCGGCTAAGATTTAAGATTGGTGTAAGTTAATTTGAGAACAATATCATGCAGCTCACTAACTAAATTGCTTGTTATATATTGTGATATTAAAGGAATTGAGAGAAGAGGATGTCTCTGGGGTGGGAAAAGGTTGTGTCATTCTGTGAACAAGAGAGGTTGACTGGGATGTGGCAGTATCCCGAGACCTGTGAGTCTATTCCTCTAAATGTTTCCTTCTTTCTGGAAAAAAGGTCATGGAGAGGTCACTTTGCTTCCAACATCAGTGCAAGCCTTGAGGTCCATGGTGGCCCCAGGGACTGGGATGCCTCTCACCCAGCACTCTTCTGGCAGTGGGTTGGTGACTCTTCCAGTTCCTCCTGACAACCCTCGGTGAAGGCAACCTACATGAAGATAGTTCACTCCTTTCCATGCAAAAGCAAACACTAGCTATAAGTTCCATTTTAACTGCATCCTTTATTTGCAAGTATGAGTTCTTTTGTTCTTCACACAATGGGAAAGAAAAAAAACTTGCCAAAATAATTGATACTACAATCATTACTCAGTTTCAACCCATTTTCAGATCTGACCTGACTTCTGACTCTCAAAATTTTCTGTTTGTGTCTCATAGTACTTTTTAAAAAAACTATCAGAATGAAAATAAAATTTTTTGCTGTACACAGAAATTTTACTTCAGCAAATTTCTTAGGACCTAGTCATTTGGGAATATAAAATTTTCCTTGAGTTTGGAGCCTACAATTTCAGTAATAATATATTAAGGGTCGAATAGTGTCACCAACTACTCTGACCAATTCTTGTTGACTTAATACCAGACTGATTAGTTTAAAGAACCCCAGGAAGTGTCTTACTTCTTAAGATTGTTGTTGTCACAAAATCTTAATGGTCCCTTCAAATGAAAATGTACCTCGCAGGCCTAGTAACTGACCTATTTGATTCCAACATAGATCATAATAATTTGACAGTGTCACTTATTTTAGAGTCTGATTGCCTTCTTTGCCTCCGGGTGCTAGAGAAAAAGGATTTGTGACTGAAAGGGTTAAGTGGATTTTATTATAATGTGCTCCTATTTCATTTCCCTCCCTTCAGCTCCTTCACAAAATGTTAATCTAATTGTGATACTATCACTTTGATGACAATATGACAAGACAGACAAATTTGATTTTATTCTCCACAGAGCAAAGCATATGCTGCTTGGGAGGCTTTGACAGAGAGAAGGACATAAAACAAATGGAGTTCATGAATATACAATTTTTATTGTACACAGTAGTGACATCCAAACTTCAGAGACTAGGTGGGTGAGACTGAGACTTTACTATTGAGATTAATGGGTACGTAAAAAAGTGCCAACAGAGAGTACTACAGTTTATGTTAAAAATGTCGATGTGGATAAGAATAATTTTCTTCTCAAGATGAATGATCCACTTAATGGCTGTGAGACATTTGTGCCCAGTAGCAGTTCCTGCAAAGTAATTTTTTGTTGTTATTGTAAATTATATAATCTTAACTGCAATTATAGTCCTGTTTAGGTAAAGGTCAAGTTAGTGCTGTGGATGGTTATAAAGCAAAAAGGAAATTGGTATATGGATTCCCTTGTTGATAGCTTATGAATGATTTCAAGTAAGATGATTTTTTGGTAACTCTATTTCTCGTTTAATGTAATATAGCAAGTAAAGACAGCACACATTAACAAAACACAAATTAGATTTTCTAAGTAAACATGTATCTTCTAAAGGAGTGGGGCTGTTGGAGAAAGGACAGTTTGAAGGTTAAAGGCATCTGCAAACAGGGAAGGTTCATTTTCAAGAAAATCAGAAGCATGAGAAATATTGAGAAATTCTCATCGCTGAGTTTAAATCTTTATTTTTCAATCTGGCTTACTGAAATACAAAATCCAACATGGTTCCTGATCTTCGCTTTTAAAAGCTTACTCTGACGTTAAGTGAGATTCAACTCACCTTGTCTGAAGGAGATAAAAATAATTGTCTGAATATCCTGGATGCTAAGCAGTAGAGTTTGGTTTTTCCTATGATAATGAACCAGAAGAGATTCAACCCAGGCTCAATTTGAATCTCAAAATTTATTCTTTATTTTACAAAGAAGAATAAATGCCAAGATCATAATATGAAATGCGGAAGTAGTATGTCAAACATTAAAGATTTTAAAAAATAGAATACTCTCCTAAAATTAAAGACATGAACAAATATACTTGAAATTAATTGAGGTAATATGTCTTAAGAAGTACAACACTTTTTGGTCTAACTATGCAATTTCCTTCCACTCTAGTTCTCTAGTTTCTATTATGATTCTGGTCACCAGGAAAACTTTCCCAAAATATAATGTCAAATAGAAAGGATTAGATAAGGCTTGATATTTAAGGCACAGTCTAACCATAGTTTCTCCCTCTAGTAGACATATCCTTTTGGTCAGCCCAGTATCTTTCTGAATAAAAACCTCTCCTGGAATCAGGTGGGCTGACTCTGTTCCTATGATCAGAGAGTAAGTTTATGACCCAGACCTGCCCAATAGATGCTCTCCCAGAGTGCCCAGGAAAGAGACACTTTCTTTTCTTCCCTAGCAGTGGGTCTGAATGTAGCCATGGAACCATGCCCTTTGACACCTCTGGAGTGTAAGATTAGCTGGGATACCAGTTTTACTACTCTGAGTGGATATAACTTCAGCCAAAAGCAAATTTGATGCCTCAGTTGACTTGTGCTGGCTCAAAATGAGCTAGGTACATATACAATTTCTGTTGGGACTTTCAATATATTGGAAATGTTCCATGGACTCCTTTACTATCTTCAAGGGAACATTTGGAAAATACAACCTTGATTTGTCATCATGGTCACTTCTGAGTTTGATTATATTCTCAAAATCTTCTTCAGTTTGGAATATGGAGTTCAGCTGTGTCTTTGGATTATCTTGAGTACAAATCATATACAGAAAGGCAATTGTAAATGCAGTTTACTTCTCATTTTAGTTTGACATGAGTTAACTTCAATTAAAAAATGGTTTTAGTGGTATATAAAAATAGTTTTAGAGCAATTCAGTCCACTTGGAGGCAAAGTAATATAGACTAGTGATGGAGACGGTAGCTTCAGACTACAGATTGTTTTGAATGTTGACTCTACTAGATGGATAATCTTGGGCAAGAAACTTCATATTTTGCTTTTAGTCTTGTCTGAAGTTGTAGAACAGTATTGCATTATTGTGAGGAATGAATGAGAGAATATATGAAAAGTACCTAGAGAATTATCTGACACTATGTGCTTCACACTTGGCTATTGGCATTATTGTTACTTCACATCTGTATTTAATGTATTTTCCCTGAAAGGAATCAGAATAGATTATCCCCAAAACATGTCATTTGTCATAAAAATTATTTTGAGGTGAAGGCAATTAAGAAAAAGCAGACACAGGTAAAGCTCTCTGCCTTCTCCCTGCTGGTCTAACAGAAGGGCATGCATTTACCTTGTAAAGGTGTATCCTCTTTCATGTATCAGGACGGGAACCTTTATCATTAAAGTTGGAGACAGCACTAAGATGAGTCTGCATAATAAACTTTACTAAATAACCCTTATCTTCCATTGGTTTTCCTCCATTTATTTATCTTCCCACAATTTACCAACCCCAGAAGCTTAAACTCCTTTTCCTTGCCTTTTCACTTCTCCACAATTCATTGCCCTTTGTTAAAATGCTATCTAAGCTCCTAAGTTTCACCACTTTTTAAGGCTTTCATTTCTTTCCTATACAACTTAAAATATTAATCTCAAATTAAAATTATATGCCTTTTCTCCTGCTAAACTGTATTTTGTCTAGCCGCAGAACCTAAGATGGTGACAAAAAGTTTATTTCCTCCCTTATCCACTCAATCACCCCATACCCAAATCAGTAACTTCTTTCTCTGCAGATTCTTCCAGGTCCCTTTATAAGTTACAACTACTCATTGCCCAAACCAGTTTTTGTAACCTTGAATGCACAGTAAAACTGCCTATGGAACTTTTTACTGGTTCTTCAGAACCAATAAAATAAGAGTCTCGGGGTGGGGTGGGGGAGACTAGGACATCAGAATTTCACAAAGCTCCTCAAAACTTTAAGCAAGTTAGGTTCACCTGCGTGATTTTTAAGCATTATTGATACTGGGACTCAACTTCTGGATTTTCTGACTTAACTAATTTGGAGTGGACCTGGAATTAATATTTTTTAAAAGTTTTCAAATGAATAAAATCTGCTGTCAAAACTTACAAACATTGGGGCATGATGGTAATTACTAGAGGAACAAAAACTAGTAAGAACAGTTCTCAAAACTGATGTTTCCAACTGCCTTTCAGAGTCTCGCTCTGGGCCAAGGGAAGGGTATGAGACTGATTAAATAGAACTAGGTCACATAATCAGAATGGATTTGCAACAGAAAAAAAAATGGAATGGAAGACTAAACTTAGTTAAAGAAGCTTCCGACTAGAAGAGTGTTCAAAGGAGAGTACGATGGATGATATTATTGGAGCAGGAGTGAAGAATGGTTGAAATGAGGCTGAAAGAGTAAGCAGGAGTTAGTGTAGGTAAAGGCTGATACGTCAGATTATGATTTGGTGTATATCATAAGAATATAGAGAACCACTAGTAATTTTAAAGAGGAAACAATATGACCATCTCTTCTCCCAAGTTCTCTCTTTGCCCATTATCTGGCTATAGTTTTTCTCCACAGCATTTACTACCTTCTAATCCATTATACATTTAATAATATGTTGAACTATATGAAATAGCTGACATTAAACCATTTTGATCTACAAAATAGAAATTTCATCTATCATGATGATTTGTTTGTTTAATTTTAGTTCTTTTTTACTGGAGTATATGTTTCATGAAGGCAGGGATTTCTGACTTTTGTTCATTCCTGTGTCTTTACAGTTTAGAACACTGGTAACACAAAAATGGTACTTGTAAATATTTGTTAAATGAATAAATAGATACAGCTAAAAGGGCTCACTGAGAATTAGAGAAAACTAATGAAAAAGACCTATATTTATGTTTGCTGGTGAAATGTTTGAATATATAAAATAAGAAAAACATGTCTATACCTATTCAGGAAAGAAAAAACATTACAACAGATTTTCTTTTTTAAAAAAATCTCTTTAAAAATGATGTTGATAATTTGATGAGTATTGCATTGAATCTGTAGATTGCCTTGGGTAGGATGAACATCTTGACTATACTGATTCTTCCAATCCAATCCATGTACATGGATTGTTTTTCCATTTATTTGTCTCATCCTTGATTTCTTTGAGCAACGTTTTGTAGTTCTTGTTGTAAAGGTCTTTTATTTCTCTAGTTAGGTGAATGCCAAAGTATTTCATTTTTTCTGTGGCTATTGTGAATGAGATTGTGTTTTTTATTTGGTTCTCTGCCTGCTTGTTGTTGGTGTATAGAAATGCAATTGTCTTTGGCACATTGATTTTGTAACCTGAGACTTTACCAAAACCATTTATTGGTGATAGGAGGCTTTTGACAGACTCCCTAGAGTTTTCTAAGTATAGAATCATATTGTCCACAGAGGGATAGATTTACTTCCTCTTTTCCTATTTGAATCTCCCTGATTTCCTTCTCTTGCCCGATTGCTCTGGCTAGGACTTCCAGCACTGTGTTGAATAGGAGAGGTGAGAGTGGATATCCTTTCTTGTTCCAGTTCTTAGGTGGGACTGGTTCCAACTTCTTCCCACTGAGCAAAATGTTGGCTGCATGTTTATTATAGATTGCTTTCATTGTTTTGAGGAATTTTCCTTCTATGCATAGGTGTTTGAAGGTTTTTATCAAGAAGGGATGCTGGATTTTGTCGAATGCTTTTTCTGCATCTAAAATACAGAAATTCATATGGAAACAAAAAAGATCACAAATAACCAAAACAATCCTCAGCAAAAGGAATAAAGCAGGAGATATCACACTTCCAGACTTTAAAATTTATTACAAGGCTACAGTAACCAAGATGGCATGGCATTAGTACAGGAATAGGCACATAGACCAATGAAACAGGACAGATTCAGGAGGTAAAAAACATGGTCTCTCAACCAACTCATCTTTGACAAAGCCACCAGCAACAATCATTGGGGAAGGGAGGCCATGTTTAGCAAATGGTGCTGGGAAAATTGACTAACCACATACAGAAGAATGAAACATCAGAGAAATGCACATTAAAACTACAATGAGATACATCTAGCACGGGTAAGGATGGCTATAATTAAAAAGTCAAAAAACAACAGGTACTGGTGTGACTGTGGAGAAAAGAGAAGCTTCTATAATGTTGGTGGGAATGTAAACTAGTTCAACCACTATGAAAAGCAGTGTGGTGATTTTTAAAAGAATTAAAAATTAATCTTCCATATTATTCAGCAATCCCTTTCCTGGGAATATACCTGGAGGAACATAAACCACTATACGAAAAAGACACCTGCACACTCATGTTTAATGCACTATTCACAATAGCAAAAACATGGAACAAACCCTCCCTCTCATTGAAAGTTGGATAAAGAAAATGTGATACATATACATGATGGAGTATTAGGCAGCTATAAAGAAGAACAAAATTATGGCCTTCACAGCAAATTGGATGGATTTAGAGACCATCATACTAAGTGAACTATTACAGAAACAAAGAACTAAATACTGCATGTTCTCACTCAGAAGTGGGCAGCCCTAAACCCTAGTCACATTAGCACAAGGTTGGGATTGGCAGTTGCTGAGCACTACTAAAAAGGGAAGGAGAAGGATGGGGGGCATGTGACAACATGGGTACCTAGTCCACTCCCAGGAGGAGTGAGGGCCACCTAGAAACCCAAACTTCATCTTCATGCAGCCTACTTATACAATAAAGCTTCACTTGTACCCCACACTTCTAAAATTAACTAATTAATTACTTCTAAAAATTCTCTTTAGTATCAGATTTCTCCTTGTACTAAATTAACCAGAAACCTTTGGAATATACTCCCCAAAATTTTGATGGAAAGAGTCATCACCCAAACATTCTATACCACCCATTTTTTAGTTATATGAAAGAAACATATAAAGATTATCTGACATGAGGCTGGGTACGGTGACTTACGCCAGTAATACCAGCCATGTGAGAGGATTGTTTGAGGCTAGGAGTTTGAGATTAGCCTTTAACATAGCGAGACCTGTATCTACTAAAAATTTTTAAAATTAGCTGGGTGCGGTATTGCACTCCTGAAGTTCCAGCTACTTTGGAAGGTGAGACTAGAAGATCTCTTGAGTCCAGGAATGAAAATTTACAGTTAGCTATGATCGGGCCACTGCACTATAGCCTGGACCTGGGTGACACAGTCAGAGACTGTCTCTATATAAAAAAGAAAGGAAGGAAGGAAGGAAGGAAGGAAGGAAGGAAGAAAGGAAGGAAGGAAGGAAGGAAGGAAGGAAGGAAGTCAGAAAAAAGATTCTCTGACATGAAAGGACTAAATAAAAATATATCATTTGCAAAAGAAAATGTAGAAAACTGAGAAATGAGTCACAATAAGGAACTTGAGACAGAAAAATAATTTTATTTTTAAGAAAAATTAGTGCTGAGCAATGAAACCATAATGTGGATTTGATCCATTGCCAATATGGTGCATATCTCCAAGGCGTTTGTTCACATTACTTGTCAGCATAGTCATAAAGCAATGCAAATTGCAAATATCAAAATAATTTCTGAATCATACATATGTTATAAAATTATTAAATTCACATCTAAAATTCTAAATTAATGCAACAATAATTTGGAGAGATAGATGTTTAAAGAGCACTGTTTATAATAACAGAGAATTACATATGTATTTCTTTATATACACAAATATCCATATACACAAATACTTATTAATTTTAATTTCTACCTCAGTTTATATTATTCTAAAACAATTTCAACTTAAAAGAAAAATTTGGGGGCATTCAGAAGGGCGAGGGAATGACGGGAGGGGGTGGATGATGGGAAGTTGCTTGGTGGGTACAACGTGTGTTAGTTTACATTCTTCGCTGAAGGCCCTGTAGTATATCAGCGCAGTAAAATTGTACTTGTATCCCATGAATATATACAAATAAAATTTTTTTTTGCAGCAGCAGCAGCAGCAGTAGAAGTGAGACTTTAATGATGGTCTTGCAAGATCGGGTAAAAACATTTTTAAAAAGTAAAATTGGAGGGAAATATCAAGGTAAGTTTATTGACTTCGTTTGCATTCTTAAAAATTAATATTGGATTTTATCCTACTTTTATATACATAAAATAGCTAATAACTGATACCACCCTGTCATGCCTCTCCTAATTTTGTTGAGATACTAACTAGAGGCTGTGTTCTCCAGTTAGCAGGAGAAAAAGTATGTAAATTCCTATCCCACAGTAAGTGGGAAGCTGGTAGAATGCTCACATAACTTATTATAACTTCCAAAGCACAGCAGGGTGGCATGGCTTTGCTCTGAATGAATGCCAAGGCTGACCTTTCTCCTTTCCCCTCCCCTGGGGACCCAAGCCATCCTCATTAACCAAAACTTTGTGAAAAATGATCTCTCCTGTTATTTGCATGTTTTAGGGTATTCATCAATATCCTGTGCTGTGACAGTTTTATAATGCAGTTGTGACACAGCTTGAACGATGCCAGTTCTATCCATCAATATGTAGAAGAGTTATAAAGTAATGCCTTCCCATGATATTTTCTTCCCTTTGTTCTTTTACTGTCCTTTCTCTTGCAGTAATCATTTTCCCATGTGCATATCCTTGTTTGTCAAAACAAACAAAAAAATCTTCCAGGATGTGCAGTTTAAAAGTCAGGATGACTTCATCAGGTTTCCAGAATAATCTATTTGGCTGCACAGGCTATTAACAATCAACCTATTTCATTTCCTATAAGATGTTGTTGTATTTCAATTATAGGATGAATGATTTATAGTTGACTACATCAAAACTACATATATTTCTGACTTCTTCACTTGGTTTTAAACTCCTTTAAGCCTTTTCTTATTTGTTTTTGTTTGTTTGTTTGTTTTGGTTTTTTAATCCCTTCCATCCCTATATAGTGCCAGGTAAAGAAATTCAAGCAGTTTTAAGGCAGGAAAAACATTTCCTTAAACTTTATTTGTTTTTCTAAATATCTCTATTCCATCATAATTACATTTCTTTCAACACACACCATTTGTAATTGGCCACAAAACTCTGATCATTTTTACCATATATACATATATATATATTATATATATATATATAAAACTGAAGTCAGATATATATATAGGAAGAGAGGAAAGACCCCCCCCCAAAAAAAAAACCCAGAATTATTTTTTGGAGGACGGGTCTCTTGTAGTATAAGCTTCCCCAGTCAGGTAAGTGTTCTAGGAACCCATCTGCATCAGTGTACTAGCTAGCATTCTTGTAAGAGGCTGCATTTGGCTTCAGTGAATTTTTTTTTGGAGATTCTTTCATCACATCTGTCCATTTCATGATGATTTACAAGCACACCTGCCCGTACCGTGCTGAGTGTTCATCAGTTTTGGGCCAAAATCGGCATGATCCCCCATGCTCCTTATTCACCTGATCTCAGCCCAAGTGACTTTTTCTTTTGTTTCCCCAGATGAAAAAAATCAAAGGGAAACATTTTGCCAATATGGAAGAGGCGAAGTAAAAAATGGCAGAAGCACTAAAAGCCATCAAAATTGACAAGCTCAAAAACTGTTCTGAGCAGTGGAAAAAGCATCTTGATAGGTGTATTGCATCAAATGAAAAGAACTTTTGAAGGTGTCTGAAGTTTAAACATGTAAGAATAAATATACAATCATTTAATAAATAAATTCCAGTTTTTTGGGTGTCTCCCTCGCATAAAGGGAAGTGCTCAAATTGTAGCTGGCTAGCTAGTTGGCTATCCTATGTCAGTCTATATCTATATTTATATATCTGTATAATCATCACCTCAGTAAGATAGAGAACATACCTAGCAGCCCTGACAATTTTTTCAGGCTCCTTCTTGGCCAACCTCATAAGAAACTACATATCTAATTTTTCTCACTTTAGATTTTTTTTCCCTTTTTTTGATCTTTTTACCCCCCAAAATGTATTTTTGTCTGGTTTCTTTCATTTGACATAATGTTTTTGAGCATTATAGTTTTATATACGTCAGCAGTTCTTTCTTTTTTATACTTAGGTTCATGAGGTGTATTGGTTTGTGTTTTTATTTTCTTGTAATGTCTTTGTCAGACGTTTGGTATTAGTGTTATTCTGACCCCATGACATGAATTGGGAAGTGTTCACTCTTTTTATTCTATTTTTAAAAATAACTTGTGTAGAACTGGAATTAATTCCTTCTAAAAATTGAATATAATTCACTAATGAAACCATCTGGACTTTGAGAGTTTTTTTGATGAAAAAGTTTTTGAGGATGAACTCAATGTCTTTAATAGATCTAGAGGGCAATATAAATTTTCTATTTCTTCTTATGTCAATTTTGGTCAGTAGCATTTTTTGTAAGGAATCTGTCCACTTTATCTAGCTTTATTCATTATTAATAATATTTTTTAAGTTTTCAAATGTCTTTAGTATACATATTATTCATTCCTGGTATTGATAATGTTAATATCTGTCAATTTATTATACTTTTTAAAGAATCAGCTACCTTCTTTAATTTTCTGTTTCATATTTCATTGGCATCTACTATTATCTTTATTTCCTTACTTTTGTATATTTATTTCCTTACTTTGAATATAATTTACTCTTCTTTTTTCAACTTCTTAAGATTTAAACTAGCTGGGCTTGGTGGCTCAACCTGTAATCCCGCACTTTGGGAGGCTGAGGTGAGTTGATTGCCTTAGCCCGTGGGTTTGAGACCCACCTGGGCAACTTGGCGAGACCTCATCACTACAATAAATCAAAAAATTAGCTGAATGTGGTCACGCACTCCTGTAGTTTCAGCTACTTGGAAGACTGAGGCGGGAGGTTTGCTGGAGCCCAGCAGGTCGAGGCTGCAGTGGCTGGGAGCAGCCACTGCACTCCAGTCTGGGTGACAGAGTGAGACTCCAACTCAAAAAAAAAAAAAAGATTTAAGCTTATATAATTTTCTTCATATCTGTGGTTTTCAGCAGTTTGACTATGATGTGTCTATGTGGTTCTTTTTGTGCTATTATCCTACAGAATTTTAACATTTTTTAGTCTTTTTTTTTTTCAGTAGTTTTTTTTTCCCGGTCCCATCTCTCTTCTCCCTCTGAAATATGTAAATACATGTATGTTAGACTTCAACATATTGTCCCACAGGTAACAGGGACTATGTTTTGTTCACTGTTTTTTGGTCCCTCTTTTCCTGTGCTTTTCAGATCAGATGGTATTTATTAATCTGTCCTCAAACACACTGGATCTTTTGTTGTCTTCATATTGTTGCTGAGCCCTTTTAATGTTTTGTTTTTAAATTTCAGATGTCATACCTTTTAGCTCTAGATTTTTTCATTTGGTTTTCTTTTATCACTTTTATGTTTATACTAAGAATCCCTATCTCTTCACTCACTATACCTATCTCATCCTTTAAGCTTTAGAACATATTTATAATAATTCTTTTAAAGTTTTTGTCTGTTAATTCCAATACCTGAGACATCTCATATTCTGTTTCTGTTCATTGCTTTTATTCTTGATTGTGGAACATTTTCCTACAAGTCTAGAATTTTTAAAATTCTATGTTAGACATTTTGGGTGATATGTTGTAGAGATTCTGGATTATTTTAGCTTCTTTTAATTGGTGTCTTGTTTTGGAGGACAATTAAATTACTGGCAGCTTCTTTTGAACCTTTCAATTCTAGTTTTATTTTTTGTTAGGGTGAATCTCTTTTGGTTTTGACTTTACCTGGCATCATCCTTGTCCCTAAATTATTTCTTTCTGGGAGTCTCAACTAAATGCATGGTCTCTCTTCTTTGACTGATCTGGTCCCCAAAATATCTCTCAGTACTGTAAAGTTCTGATAGCACCATTTGGCATTCCATCCCACAGTCTTTATTCTCTGCTAGGTCTCACAGCGTCTTCCCTATTCATGTATGGCTTAGCTTTGAACTAACGAATCATGCTGAACTCTAGATGCAGGCTTTTGGTAAACTTACCCTAATCCTTGTGCAACTCCCTTTTCTTAGATATCTTGTCCTACAAATTCCAGCCACTTCAGTAGCTTTGAATTCTGTTCTGTCTCCCTCAGTTCAGCATGACTGCTGCTGTTTGAGCTCTACCTCTCACACTAGCAGTAGGGAATGTTTCCTCATTCAGAAGGCTGTGCTACTTATGAAACCCACCTCATAAGATTTTCTTCTTCTAAGTTCTGTCTGTTATTAATACCTCAAAACAGTACATCATCTATTTTGTCCAGTTTTATACTTGCTTACGGCTGAAGGACAAATCTGATAGCAGTTACAGTACCATGGCCAAAAATAGAATATCCTAGTTACTTTTTTATGTAACTATTTTTTTTTTTAAATCTCCAAGCTATCATTGTTTTCTGTTTTTTATCGTACACCCTGCTAATTGGTCTACCAATATTTACGCTGTATCCTATCTAATTTTCTTTTCACGATAAGCATAAGTCAAAGTGTTATTTGTCAAATGTGAATCTGATTTTGCCACTTCATTGCTTAAAACTCTTAGATGTTTCACAGTTCTTTTAGGCTAAAGATAAAATTTCTCAAATGGGCCTCATGTTCTTTTCTGAATGCATCTCTTCAGTGTCCTCGTAACTGTTATTATTATTATTATTATTTTTGAGTTAGAGTCTCACTCCATCACCCAGGCTGGAGTGTAGTGGCACTCACCTGGCCACCCCAGCGTCGATCTGCTGGGCTGGGCTTAGGCTATACTTCCGCCTCAGGTTTCCAAGTAGCTGAATTTACAGGTGTGTGCTACCATGCCCAGCTAATTTTTGATTTATTGTAGAGATGAGGTCTTGCCAAGTTGCCCATACTGTTCTTGAACCCATGGGTTCAGGTAATCCCCTCACCTTGACCACCCAAAGTGCTGAGATTACAGACCTCTTAAATATTTTTACATTTTTATTTCTTACTTTTAGAGATAAGGTCTCATTCTATCATCCAGCCTAAAGTGCAGTGGTGCGATTATATAGCTTACTGAAACACAGATACTGGACTCAGTCAATCCTCCCACCTCAGTCTCTCAAGTTGTTAGGACTACAGGTGCATACCATCATGCCCAGCTAATTAAAAAAAAATTTTTTTTTTTTTTGTAGAAACAAGGTCCTGCTGTGTTGCATAGGCTGGTCACAAACTCCTGGCCTCAAGTGATCCTTCTGTCTTGGCCTCCAAAAGTGCTAAGATTGCAGGCATGGACCACTGCACTAGCAAGCAGCCTCTATTATAAAGAACGATTACCAGTGATCTTTCTCTGACCTAGCCTTACCAGATTTGCATATCCAGGGTTTTTGCATATTCTAGTTCTTCTCCTTGGAACTCTCTATCTTCTGAATTAACTTCTTTAGAGCTCAATTCAAGTATCACTTTCTAGAAAAGCCTTCCCTGAGTCCTTGACAAAGATTCTATAAGCTTCTGTAGCACCACAAACCTTCATAGTACTTATCACTGCTGCAATTTCACATGTATTTCTATAATTAAATGACTGATGCCTCTCTACCCAACTCAACTATAAGCTCTTTTAGGGGATGGATCTTACTTGTTTTTCCTCACTATTATTTCCCAGTGTTTGATGAATAAATATTTGCTGAATGAAAGGGTTCTTACAGAAGGTCCCTGAACTCTTTGGAAATATACTTACATGTAATTAATATAACTTCTGCATTATAAAGATATAATAAGCCAACCTTGGATTTGATCAAGATAATTAGTAAACACTATGTAAACATTCTATGTGTAGAAAAACAAAACAAAACAAAAAAACTCCTTGGTTATATCTATGCAAAGTCACACTATACAATAAAACTACAAAGTCAATTAAACATATTTGGAAATAGCCATATGATATCCTGTTTTATTTTTCATTCCCTGAGTACCTATGGATTTACATTAGGAAATTTCCAATATAATTTCTGAATCTAGAAATCAAAACAGCTGAAATTCATTGGAATAATTTTAATTGATGGAATAACTTTAGGCTTTCTTTAAAAAATGTGAATTGCCCATTTTTAACTCCTGAATGAATACATCTGGTCTAGTTATGACACATAAATTTTATTTGCTAGATATAAACAGGAAACTTTTATTTGGAATTTTATAAGAATTTAAACTAGATTTAATATAAAAATATTTTAAGTTAAAGCTTACTAAAATACCACATTGAAATATTACAAATCATATTTATTACAAGAAAGTATATACTTCATTAGCTCATGCAGACTATCTTGTTCTGATCACTATTATCTTCATTGTACTTCAAATATTATTAAAAATACAGTCAACTATAGCATAAAACTTTATGTTACTGTTCCTTTAATTGTAATCTTACTTGTATCACAAGATTTGTCTATCAAGTCATCACTTTTAGAATATTCCAGCTAAACTATAAATCACTTGAATAAAAAAACTATTATTCATGTATTCACATATATAAATGTTTATATATGTATTTATGTGCATGTACATATGTATAGTGCATCCCTTATTAACCAGCATGACCATGTAGTAGAGTATCAAATAAAGTCTGCTGATTGAATGTTGAGAAAAAATATAGACCCCATTAAGTGTAAACTGCCCATAAAGCAATCCAGACTCTCTTATAACTAAAATAAAATTGGCCACTATCTCAGGACCTCAACTTTGGTTTTTGATATAAATGTTCCTGTAAGAATATGAGAAAAAGACAAATGCAGTTTCTTCTATTATATTTTCATAACACAGAACATTTCTGTTACTCCAGATGTGTGATTTTTCCCCTCTACACATCAAGCAATTCTGGAGATGATTTTTCAGTGGACACCAGTAGGGTGTCCTCTAATTCCATTCAGTTCTGACACTATCTATCATCTATCCATCTGGAGATAGTACCAGATCCTACAGGTTGAGGTCTCAGCCCCACAAGACTGCCTCTTGTGTATATTCACCTGCTTATTATACAGGATATTACAAATGATACAGAAGAACTGGAGATGCATAGCTGCAGATGGCAGAGATGAACAGGGTGAGATGTGGGGAAGGGGCACAGAACTTCTATGTTCTCTCCCAGGCATGCCACTCTCCAGGAACTTCCATGTGTTCAACTGTCTGGAAGCCCCCAGAACTCTGTCCTTTCAAGATTTTTGAAGGGAAGTTTTATTACCTAGGCATGGTTGATTAAATCATTGTCCATTGGTTTATCAACTTAATCTTCAGCTCCTCTCCCTTCTCCAGAGGTAGGTGGGTACAACTTGAGTTCCAACTCTCTGGTCAAATGGCAACTAGCCCTTCCTTGGCTACTAGCCCCTGTCTGGAGACTATCTAGGCATCCCCAGTCACAAAAGACACAGTACACAAAAGACACATCACTCTGGAGAGTCTAATGATTTGGGGAGTTATATGTCAGGAAACAGGGACAGAAACCAGATATATACTTCACAATATGACAATCTCATTCAGATTTCTTCTTAACTGAACTGCTTAAAAGAGATTGGTTTTTGATACAGTTGAGAAAGCAATGAATAAATTGGACATCATTTAGATAATTTGACTATATGTCCTTTATCTTTTTAAGAATCATACATTAATGATGAAAGGTTACCTATCAAATAAGAGGTAAAAAGTGACAGGATTTGTATACTGAATAACATATTTTGGTTGGGGCAGTTTCTGGTTCATAGGTTACACCTTCTTGCTGTGTGCTTACATTTTAGAAGGGTCAAGGCAGCTCCCTGGGGAGAAGGCTACTAATCCCATTCATGAGGACTCTATCCTCATGATCAAATCATTTTCTGAGGCCTCCACCTCCAAATGTCATCACATCAGCAATAAGGTTTCAACACATGAATTTGGGGGGAACACAAACATTCGGACCATAGCTGATGGAGACAAAGGAAAAAAATTTTTTTAAATTTTGTTTTGTTCTGTTTTAACAGCAGTTAGAAGCACATTGTATAAATTACCTAACTTAATTTTGAAATCAACTCTATTAAGTAGCTATCATCTTTTTTGTTTTGAACAGAGAAATATGGGGTTCAGAAAGAGTAAGTACTTATGTCAATTATGAAGACCTGGAACCCAGGACAAACTTGAATGAAATCCTGAGACCTTTCCAGAATAATTCTTAGGGAGATCAGTCTGAGTCTTTATTCTAAATGTCTTTGGTTTAACATTTTACCTAGGCATAAGCCATCAAAAGTACACTTCAAATTTCCTAAGTACGTAGGATTATAGTAAATCTAATAAGACATGATACAAGAAGTAGGAAAAGATGACGCTCTGCTAACTATGCTGGTAAGATGCTCTCTGTGACAGGCTCAACAAGAGAGCATTCTTGGTCTTTCTTTTAACACTGTCAGAAGGGGGTAAACTGCCACTTGAAAGACACACTGGAGCTGAAGGGAACTTAGGTCTGGGTGATGTGTTGCCTCCTCTGCTCTTGTGGAGTTGCCACCTCCCATCTCTCAGAGGGCTCCAGGCTGCCACAGGGCCCAGTCCCAGTTGTCCCCTCTTCATATAATGTGCATTTGATTCAAGGTTGGTTTTCTCACATTTATAAAAATGCTACTACAGCGACAAATCTAGAAGGCAGTTGTTTTCTAAGCATAGTAAACTGTAAGTCATATAAATGTTCACAATTTTAACTTTAATATTCACAACAGTTATGGATTTTGTCTATCTTCATCTTTAAAGATAAAGATAACTTTTTACAGACAAATCTCAGTTCTCTGTGTGAATATTATATATTTTCTTGCGAAGTTTATTACCAAGCAGTACTTGTGCAGTTGGTAGGATTAAAGGAGGTGAAAAAAGTTCTGGGTTTTCATTAACCAAGTAAAGGTTCTTAAACATGTCAATTTAGTTCTCAGTAACTTAATATCTTCATCTGTAAATTGGACTTGGATGCATGTGTAGGCAACTACTGGGTCTTTCTGGTTTATCCAAACATTTCTATCCTGTCTAAATGTACTGTTAATTTAATATAAATCAAGCTTATAATAAGCCTAGGTAAATCTCACTTAAGAAGATAATGCTCCAGTAAAGTCATATAGCACAATCTCAAGCCAAATACATATATGTGCATGTTTATATACATGTCTATATGTATGTACATATGCACATATATGCACAATATGTACATGCATATTTTTGTGAATTATATGTAAATTATTTGTTGTTTTGGCTGATCTCCATTATCATTCCCCCTCCTTGTGTTGTATTTCAAAGATTTATTCATCTATGTAGTGTTTACACGTTGTGTTGTTACCCCAGGCTAAGCTCCCACATAATCTGGAAGTTGCTAATTCTACCTACAATGGAGTTATTCTAGTCAGCTGTGACTTTGCAGTATGAGAAAACTCCCATAATTACAATTGCTTGGGTCAGAGATGGGCACTTGACATAGGTTGGGTCAGTGAGGGAACTGGCTTTGGAAATGGGCCAAAGACAGGTTGACTGGGGAGGTTTCTGAGAGAGATGTGCTCCAGCACTTAGCCAGGAGATGCAGAGGAAACTGACCTGCAAAACAAAAAGAAATAGAGCAGATGTACAGAAAGAAGTAGAGATACAGATGAAGAATGAGTACTAAAGGTATTCAGTACCTAGGTACAAACTGTTCCAAAAGCCAGCTACATCTGTGCCCTCGGATTCTGCAGAATACTCATATTCTTATAATCAACTTTGTTTTTCTTAAGTTGGTTTCAGAGAAGTTCTGTTATTTGCAACCAAAACAGTCTTAACCAGCGTGACCTCCAGCCAGCCATATTTATCTCCAGCCATTTTAATGTATTTAATTATCTCCCTGTATGGTAAATTCTGTAATCTGCACAATTTAGATCTGAAGTACATTCATTTTGGTCAACGTATACAGCTACTACAAGAGTTTTCCAGATAATTTGTATCTTAAGAGATCTCCACTCCATTTTCCCCACCAACTACTGAGCCATTACTTTGCAGCATAACTCCTGGAAAGAACTGTCTATATTTGCTGTCTCCAAATAATGTCCTCCTATTCCCTATTATACCTACTCTAATCCACTTCCCTTCTGTGTCTCTATCTAAAGTGCTTTTTTTGTCTTGGTCACTAATAAACTCTGTTGAAAAACTCATGATTGAAGGACAAAATTATGAACTTTGTAGCAACTTGGATGGACTTAGAGTCTATAATACTGAGTGATCTATCACAGAAACAAAGAACCGAGTATCACATATTCTCATACATAAGCGGTCTTTGAACAACTATTTTAATACTGTAAGAAAGAGATTGGCAGTAGTGGGAAACTGCCAGGGTGTGGGCACACCTCATCAACAAGAGTAACTGCATAATGAACATTTGTATACCTAACCCTGAACTGTACCCCACATATTTAAAATTAAAAAAAAATAAAAGCTCATAGTTGATGTTCTGCTTCATTTTGCTTGATCTATCGGCATTTGACAGTTGATCATTTCTTCTTTTTTTGATAAACTTTCTTGGCCTAGCTTTCAGGATATCATACTCTTTTAGTTTTTCCCTACCTCACTGGTCACTCTTTTTCATTCTTCTTTGTTATTTCCTTCTCTTCTGCAAGGCCTTTTAATATTAAAGTGGTCCCAGCTCAGTCCTTGGTCACCTCTCATATTAATCTATACTAATGTCCTTGTTGATCTTATCCGGTCTCATTACTTTAAATACATCTTTGTATCAACAATTTTCAAATTTACATCTCCAGTCCCTACCTCTCTCCTAATCTGTAAACTTAACTGCCTACTTGATATTTATACTTGGATACCTCACTTATATCCTCAATTCAACATACCAAAAATTAACTATCTTAGCTTTTCTGTATTACCTGTACTTATGCCCATCTCCATTGACAACTCCATCTTGCCAATTTCTCAGGTCAAATATCTTATAGTCTTCCTTGGCCCCTCTATTTTTCACACACTGTGTAAGTGTGTTTATTCACTATGAAATTCCTCTGGCTTGGATTCTAAATATATAAAGTATCTAACCATTCTTGCCACCTCCATTGTGTTACCATGATCTGAATTCCCATCATTTCCTGCTGAAGTTTTCTAAAACGAAAGTCAATGATCCTGTTAAAATGTGCATCAGATGATGTAGCACTTATGCTCCAAATTCTTCCATAGTTCCCTATTTCAACTCGGAGTAAAAGCTAGAGTCAGTACAACGGCTTACAGGGTCCTGCTTGATCTGGTCCCTCCTCACCTCTCTGACTTCCTCTCCTGCTCCCCTCCAGTCACATTCCCACCTTAGGGCATTTGTACTGACTGATTTCTCTACCTGAACTACCCTCCTCCTAGACATCTGCCCAGTTAGCTCCCTAATGTCCTTCAAGTGTTTGCTCAAATGTCCTATTCTCAGTGAAACTCTTTTTTTCCTACCACCTAACATACTAACATTTATGAATTCATGCATTACCTGTTTTCTCCCCCCATTCAAATGCAAACTCCACAAGGGCAAGGCCTTTTGTTTCCTTCACTGATCTATTTCAAGTGCCTAAAACAATGCCCAGAAAATCAGTGGCAATCAACACATTTATTATTGAATGTATGAAGAGGAAGCTGGTGCATCATTAATTTAAGTAACTTCCCTTTAGTCCAACAGATAACAAATTGAAGCGTTGGGATTCCAATCTATGTTTTGTTTAACATCATGATTGGAGCAGTTTTACAATTCCTAAAGGGAAAAGTGAATTAAATAATTTATTTATCTATTAATCTGCATATAAACTGGTGTGATGATTCCAGTTCTGCTTATTTAAGAGTTGCCAAATTTCATTATCAAATAATGGGCCACTACAGCACAACTTCTATTCTGGATAATATATTCTCTTTCCATCTGGCAAAAACAAACAAAAAACAAGGCTAAATATAAGCAAAAAAAAAAAAAAACAGTTTTCATAAATGGTGTGTCAGATCAATTCTGTTTTTCTGGTCTGCCACTGACTTGAAGGCATGGTAGAGTGGAAAGAGGAGGAAATGTAGGGGAAAACTTCTTTGCTCCTAGAATCCAATTAATGAATTACATAAGTTAATACATTTCTTTTTTAAAAATCAGATGTATTAGGGTGAGTTTTTTTATTTCATTCACATCAGATTACAAATTTCTTTAACTGTATTTGCTTTTTCTTAACTCCAGTTTATGTGTGGTTCAGGTTCAGGAAGAAAGTTTTGGAGAACGGTGCCCTCTCCCAAGGGCTGCCTGATGGAGGTTCTTGAGGAAGGAGTATCATCCAACCAGAAGGAACTGTCAGAAGTCATGGAATAGGAGAAAGGGGGAAAAAAAAAACAACTCAAGATGGGTGGTGACAAAACCAAATTTCACCTGGTTTAACATTTTTCCCAAGACTCTGTTGTCATCAGTACTGAAGATGCTGTAACAGGTGTTGATGTTTGCCTTCAGCACTTCTCAGCTTTAGAAAATATCAGGGGTCATTTTCTTGCAGTCTCTGTTAGCAGGACGACTCTCTGCCTGTCCTGTGAAATTCATACAATATGCTCACGCAGGCACACATGAGTCCAGTCGACCTTTAGATTAAACAAGGTAAAAAGTTCTGCTCTGGGGGCAAAAGGAGTTCTGATTTCTAACCTGTCTGCTGTCTCCTGTATTATTTCTCCAAGTTCCAGCTCTTTCTTCTGCAAAACTGGAGAGCAGAGGTGGAGGGGTGATTGGTACAAAAAAATCCGCACTGTGTTTTGATTTCAGAAAGTCACAATTTAGTGATTCAAGGGCAGTCCCCAACTTGCCTTATAGTAAGTCACCCAAGACTTGGATTTATTTTGCCTGTTTTCCTGCATATGTCCATCTGGGACCATCAAATGCACACAGCAGCTACCAGATGCCTATTAGAATAGTGTAACCACTCCAGCTCCCGCAGGGAGTAATTTGTGGATTAAAAGAGTCAAAAAACATAATTCTCTCACTTATTCATCAATTGAGAAATATCTTTGAACGCTATTTGTCTCTCTCTCTGTGTGTGTGTGTGTGTGTGTGTGTGTGTGTGTGTGTATGTGTGCCTGTGTGTGTGCAATAAAGCAGTAGCTACCAGGTTTTGCAATTTCATAAAAATATGTAAAATAAAATTTAAAATGAAACTGACAGATTTGTCAATTTTTACTTTTTGCTAACTAAAAGCATAACTTTCTCCTCTCATCTATATAGCTTTAATTTCAAAAAGAAAGGCAAGTTTAACTGAATTCATTTAAGAGAACATAATCTCACAAAAATGAATAAATTTATCTTTTTCTTATTTAATAGATAAGCAATGAAACATCTCACAAAGGATGCCACTGCTCTGACTTGAGTGTTGGAACCAGTATCACAGGGTATTAAAAAGCAAGTCTCTCCCTACCTGGAGTTTATATTCCAGCTAGGGAGGCATGCATGGACTTTGAAAAGTACCTAATGAAACTTTAATAATGTAATGGGAGAGGAATACAGAACCTGTGTAAAGATTGTATTTGATTAAGGGTCAGATGAGTAGCACAGAATTAACAACAGATTTCCCTGTAAGTTGAAACATTAGGAAAATTAACTAACAACTTACATATTTTGTTGGTGCTGGAGAAAATAGATCAGACAGTTGTATTATACAAGTTCTTTCCTTTAAGAAATGAACTGTGATATATAAAGAAGGACATTATTATTTCTGATATAATTTTTGAAATACATTTAGCATTTAGTCCACAAAAAGCCTTCACTCTCTGCCATCTGATCATCAGTTTGGTCTCTCAATATTGAGTGAGTGCCACAGAGTTCCAGGCCTTCTCTTAGGCCAGGTGCAGTCAGTCCCTGCTTTCTGCAGTTCATCTTGGATTGGTGCTGAGCAGTGAAGGTTGTTAAAAAGGTTCCTGGAAGAAAAAGTTCAGGCTACTTGAACCCTTGGGTTGGGAGATTGGAAAAGACCAATTTGAGGAACTAAAGTGTAGTTGGAGACCTTAAGAATGAACATCAGCTCACTGAATCAAGAATGCAGGAAAGAGGGTTCCAGATGGAGGGAACAGCATATGTAAAAGGCCTGAAGGTGAACAGAAACAAGATGGGATATAGAACTTCTGAAAAAAAGGCTAGTCCAACTGGAGTACATGTAGAAAGAGCATGGGTCAGAGCACACAGGGTCTTTGAGGCCATGGATGAAATTTTTATTACAGGGCAATGAGAAGTTATTCAAATGTTCAAGCAGAAGATTGGTATTATCAGATTTGCATTTTTAAGAGATCACTGACTGCAAAGAGAGAAATTAATTGGAGATGAACATAGTAAATGTAGGCACTAAAAAACATTCAAGAGAATCAACTAAAAAAACACTAGAACTAATCGGAAAATTCAGTAGATCAGAAAACGAAAGCCAATAGTTTTTATTTGCATTGCAAGAATCAACACAAGTTTGAAGGCATTTCTCAGGCTACACAGCTTGGAAGAGGGAAGTCTGGAAATTGAAACCTGTGATTCCAAGTCCCGTGCTCATCTAGACTCAAAATTTCTAGCCAGTCACAGTGGCTTATGCCACCAGCACTTTGGAAGGCCAAGGTGAGAGGATTGCTTGAGCCCAGGAGTTCAAGACCAACCTGGGCAACATAGACCTTGTCTACAAAAAAATAAACAAATTAGCCTGGCATAGTAGCTCATACCTGTAGTCCCAGTTACTTAGGAGGCTGAGGCAGAATGATCACTTGAGTCCAGGAGGTCAAAGCTGTGGTGAGCCAAGATAGTGCCCCTGCACTCCAGCTTGGGTGACAAAGTGAGACCCGGACAGACTCAAAAAAAAAAAAGAGGAGAGAGAGACTCAAAATTTCTTAACACGCAGATCTAAGTCTTCGCTTAGTTCAGAAAATATTTTATTTCAGTTTAGAATTTACCTTCTTTCAGCAAACCTAGTGTAAATAAATCTATAAACTAAAAATCAACTATTTATTTTTAAATTTATAAAATGAGTTTTAAATCACCAGAGCCCAGGTTTACAGACAATATTAAATATACTTTCTAAACTCAGGGGTTTAATTAAACATATTGTCCTAGTTATCTATTGTCAATTAACAAATTACTTCCACAACTTGGTGGCTTAAAAACATCTTTTTAACTAATCTCATTATTTTGTGGGTCAGGAATTTAAACAGAATTCAGCTGGGCAATTCTTTGACTCCAAGTGGCATTGACTGATGCCATTCAGTGACATTCAACTGGTGGTTGGGCTGCTTTGGAAGGTCGAAAATGATTTGTTCACACATCTGACACCTTGGTAAGGACGGCTGGAAAACCTGGGCTCAGCTGAAACTGTCATCTGAAATGCAGTGAAATTATAGGTATTTTAATGTTCTTTTTGTTTATACTATTGTTTTAGTTTCAAAATTGTTTTCAGGGCACATGTATTATTTCTATCATCCAAAAGGTAATAATATAAAAATAAATAAGTGCATTATGGAAGTTTTTAAAAGATTTTGAGGTGAAGTAGAAATACTTTAAGATAGAGATATATATCTTAAAGTATATGTACTTGCATATTCACACATACATACACATACACTTTAAGATGTATATCTATATACACATACATACACCTTTATACACACACAAACATACACTTTAAGATATCTATCTCTATATATACATATATACATTCATATATGCACTTACCCACATATACTTTAAGATATATATGTATATATACATCACACTGATACACTTTAAGATATATATATCTCACCTATGCTGTGATTTTATGAATGGACTAAAGGCATCATCATGAGAGAGGGTTTGCTAATATGGAAGTGGATTCACTGCCTCTTGCTTTCTCTCACCTTCTCTTTGCCCTTCTGCCATGTGATGCCCTCTGCATGTTATGATGCAGCATGAAGGCTCTTGTTAGACACTGGCACCTTGATACTGAACTTCCCAGTCTCCAGAACTGTGAGCCAATACATTTCTGTTTATTATAAATTACTCAGTCTCAAGTATTCTGCTATAGCAACACAAATCAGACTAAGACAGCTCATGAAATTTTTATTCAAAATAAAAGTGTCAGGTATGGTGGTGTGGTGCACATCTATAATCAACAGCTCTTTGAGGGAGTCTGAGGGGGAAGGATCACTTGAATCCAGGTCCTGTGAATCACTACTGTACCCCAACCTCGGTAACACAGCAAGAACCTATCCCTAAAAAAATTAATTAAGAAATCAATATTCAAAAAATAAATACATACAAAAAATGGCAAAAATTTAAAAGCTGCATCATCCTAAATATTGAAGTTATAGCTAAAAACTATAGAAGAAAACAAATGAGAAAATTTTTGCAATCTTAGAGTAGACACATTACTTAGGATATAAAAAATACAAACCATAAAAAAATTGATAAATTGGGCTTTATCAAAATTATAAACTCTTGCTCTTAGAAAAAATACCATTTAGAAAACAAAGGCAAAGTACAGACTGGAAGGAAATATTCTCAGTACATATGTCTAGCAAATGATTTGTATCAACATAAATAAATAACTAATCCCTGCATTTTGGGAGGCCAAACCAAAAGAATTGCCTGATCCCAGGGTTCAAAACCAGCCTGGGAAACTTGACGAAACCTCAAAAAATTAGCCAGGTGTGGTGGTACTTGCCTATGGTTCCAGCTATTTGGAAGGCTGAGGTGGAAAAATAGCCCGAGTCCAGCAGGTCAAGGTTGCAGTGGCTGTGAGCGTGCCACAGCACTTCAGCCTGGGGGGCAGAATGAGACTCTGAATCAAAATAAATAAATAAAAATAACAAACCCAATCATATCAAGTGTTGGCAAGGATGTAGAGCAACTAAACTCTCACACATTACTTGGAAAAGTAAGGTGCAACTACTTTAGACAACTGTCAGCAGTTTCTTAATGAGTTAAATGCACAACTACCACACAAACCAGACATTCCCTGCCTACATATTTACCAAAGACAAAAGAAAGCCTACATAAACACAAAGATGTATACACCAATGCATATATTAGCTTTATTCATAATAGTCAAAACTGCAGACACCAAATGCCCACTGTAGAATACACTGTAGAATAGTATTCCTCAGCCCCCACCAAATTTTTGTCCACTCAGTGCTTATGAATGTGACTTCACTTGGAAGTATGGTTTTGCAGACAATATCAATTTATTATGAGGTGACACTCGATTAGGGTGGGCCTCAAAATCCAGTATGACTGGTCTCCTTGTAAAAAGAGGAAATTTTGGACAAGAGACATAGACCCATACAGGAGAGAACACCACACGAAGACTGAGGCAGAAACTGGAGTGATGAGTCTACAATGCCAAGGAGAAGCCAAGAGAGAGCCCTGCAACAGATTCCCTAGAGCTTTCAAAGGGAATATGGCCCTGTCCACACCTTCATTTCAAACTAGAACTGTGAGAGAATAAATTTCTGTTTGTTTAAGATGCTCAAGTTGTGGTAATTTATCAAGGCAGCCTTAGGAAACTAACACACCTCCCAACAGGCATTGTTATATTTCCTGCTAATTTGGTCTTAAGGTTCCTCCCCGTAGAGTGACTATAAACTCAAGCCCTACCTTGACGAAACTTCAGGGAGTTTGGTTATGGATGTTTACAGTGTACCTTTCACAAGATACTTCTTTATCCTGGTAGACGGCCTAATGCCTAAGTGTCCAACCTGTGACCAGGTGTTGCTCTCACAGGAAACTTGTTTATATTGGCAGACGCCTTTGTCGCTCCTGTAAGACCTGTGTCCAGTTTATTTTTACCAAAATAGCCACTCTCTAGGAGATTCCTGCCTGGGGGAAGAATTATGTGGAAGTGTGTTGGCCAGTGAAGCACAGAGAACACAGAACAACACAACATATGAATGACAGAGTCATTTTTATCATTTACAGACCCCAGAGAGAAGAAGGCAGCATGCCTCAAAGGACCAAAGGACCTGGGACACAAACGCTCAACCAGTGGATGGGGAGCAAGAGAGGATGCAAGGTACCTGTGGGGCTCAATGAGTTATCCAAGCATTTTTCCCTCAGGAGTTCTAATTGGTAGGTTTACAACAAGCAGGCATGAGCTTTGTAGAATCACGCTATGACTGGAGGTGGTGACTGCAGCCATCTGCAGAGCTCATGTGAGTATGGGGTCAGTGGAGCGAGTCAAGTAGGTTGTATCTAGCAGTCCCTTAGGGAGGTGGTCACTAGAAAACAGTAGGTAAAGCAGATACCTAGATCGATCACATTGAGGAACTAGAAGGAGGCAGAGAACAAGAAGTTGTGTCAAGAGCCCTGTTTCTGGTATGAGAAAGTCCAACTTATATTCAAAATAGATACCAAGGCAACATAAAATTGTAAAAATGTGGCCACATACAGTGGCCCACACCTGTAACCCCAGCACTTTGGGAGGTCAAGGTGGGAGAACTGCTTGAGGCCAGGAGTTCAAGATCAACCTGGCAAACATAGTGAGACTCCATTTCTAAAATTAAAAAAAAAAAAAGTGCTGGGTATGGTGATGCTTGCCTGCGGTCTGACATGGGAGAATTGCTTAAGCCCAGGAGGTAGAGGCTGCAGTGAGATATGATGTCTCCACTGTACTGCAACCTGGACAACAGAGTGAAACTTCCTAAAAAAAAGAAAATTATGAAAATTCACTACAAGGTGAATACAGAAACAAAATGTGGTGTATCCATATAATGAACAATAAAAAAGATCAACAAACTATAAGATACAAGCAACAACATGGATGAATCTCAAAATCACTATGGTGAATGGAAGGAGCAAGACAAAAGTGAGTATATGCTGTATGACTCCATTTGTATCATATTCTTTAAACCTTCAAACTAGTATATAGTGATGACGAGGTTGATTCATGATTGCCTGAGACTGTGGGTGAAAGACAGGATGAACTTCAAAGGAGCACAGAGAATCTTTTGGGGGCAAAGAAAATATTCATTTTCCTGATCGTGGTGTTGGTTTCAGGGGTACATATATATGTTAAAGCTTATGGAATTGTCCTTTTTTTTTTTTGAGTTGGAGTCTCACTCTGTTGTCCAGATTGGAGTGCCGTGGCACACTCATGGCCACCCCGGCATCGACCTGCTGGGCTCTGGCGATCCTTCTACTTCAGCCTTCCAAATAGCTGGAACTACAGGCACGCACTACCACGCCTAGCTAATTTTTTATTTATTGTAAAGACGAGGTCTCACCAAGTTGCCTGGGCTGATCTTGAATCCGCGGACTCCAGGCAATCCACTTGCCTCAGCCCAAAGTGCTGGGATTACAGGCTGAGCAACTAAGCCCAGCCTGGGATTGTCCCTCTAATGTATACTTTAAAGTACAGTTTATAATACATAAATGATACCTCCTTGGAGTCAATAAAAAATTGCCACGTGTTCAAAACAAACCCTAACTATAGACAAATTCACAGATAAAATGATGCAAGTGGGTGTCCCTCACTTCCTGAAGTTAAGAAAAGAACTTGTAACCACTTTGATTACCAATATTATTTAAAGTAAAAGATCACAGGCACATAGTTCAAGAATATTGCTAGTACCTTTAGCTACCATAAAATCATAATGCACTGTAGCCCTTCTTTGGTTGTTGCCATGATGATAGACAGATATAAAAGAAGACAATGAAGGCTCAGAGGAGGCTGGCATGATTTCAGTTAACTTTGCTGTGTTGCCACACCACGAATGTTCTCAAGAGATGTAGAAATAAATTGTTTCGGTATTTTTCGTTATGATTCATTTACAAAATGGGTACTCATTTGAAAACATTGAAACATTTTTTACCAATGCTAAGGCACCTTGCCATGAGGAATTCCACTGTTTTCCAGATTGCAAATGAAGCCCTAGCATTGAAGAGCTATCAATGGATCTCACTATTTTCTCCAGTTTCCTGTGTGCCACGTCTACCTGTTTCTATAACCACACTGTAATTTCAAGAAACATGTGTGAACTAGGTTTTAGAGTAGACACATTGTCCAGAGGGTCCCTGGCCAGTATCTTATAGGAGGCAGGGGTCCATCAGACTGCTACGGTGGCAGATGGCAGCTTTTTGGGAATCTAGTGACATATGGTCTGCATTCACAGTGGTGAGGCATGCTTGTCACCCTGTGGCCGGATTGCTGCAACAGTTACAGTTCTCCCTGCCACTGGTTCATCTTGCACAGATCACTGTTCCTGGAGCAGCATGTTCATTACATCTCACCCCTATTCAGAAATAACACAGCAACAGAATAATATTTATTGTGTGTTACCTACCAGGCACCACAGTGCTAGTTGCTTTCCCATATGTTATCTCATTTGGTTTTTACAATGCACTCATGGGGTGCTCAGGGATCTATGGTGACTTCTTGGAAGTAATCAGATCACATTAACTCTTTAGATAAAAATTAAAGTATTCATGCAATATGCACCTTAGACAGCCAAGCTGTGTCTCATTATTCCTTATAATGCTGTGTCAATTAGGTTAGTCCTTGCATTTCTGTTTCACCTTTTTTTTTTCCTTGCCAGACATCTTTCTTTTGCTTCTTTACCTCGTCAGGTTTTTAACTTCTTCCAGGACCACCTCAGTTCACCTCCCGCAGGAAGCCACTCTTAACCAAAGTCCTCTCCAAGTACAAAGTGGCCTTTCCTCCCATGTGTATCCATCTACTCTGTGCCTTGTTGGTAAAGACATATTTATGTATTGCTTTGAAATAAACAGCTGTGATTATGTAGTTGTCTCTTTAAAAAGATTGTGAACACTTTAGTGTCCTATATAGTCATTTCCTAAGGTGGTCTTTGTAGACTTAGATTCTGAAATTAATCATTGAATTTAGTTGTATGCCTATGAGAGAAAATTTTAGTGAATTCGCCTTCAAGTTTAAGTTCTCATGACTGTGGATATGATGCTGATCACCTGAGCATGGGTTGGGAGGATGATCCAATTAGGTTCTTGTTTTATTCAGTGTACCTCCTGTGTGTGTTGGCTGATTCAAGAGGGGTCTCAGGAGGTTTGCTTCTATTGCCCCAGAATTTTCTTCTTGACCATAGTGAGAGAAGAGTTATCTTTCTCCTTCAATGACACCATGATGACACAAAGTGATCCAGACGCTCCAGTCTATCAGATTTTACAATACAAAGAACGTCAAGCCAACAATTTGAATGACTATTTACTCATTCAATGAAATAAATTAGAACCTTCTGTCTTCTTAGTTACAAAATCATAAAATGGGACATTTTATTGGTCAATGGGACATTTACTTTTCTGAAATACAATGTCCTGTATCTGTGAGAACATCTTGGTAGAGAAATACAATGTCCTGTATCTGTGAGAACATCTTGGTGCTCAGTCAGAAAGAGGATCTTAGAACTACAACCCCAAACTCCAATTATTCTGAACCAATGGCTATCAGATATTTTCACCTTTCTTTTTATGACCACTTAAATTATAGTTTCTCTATTTCAGTTCTACTAAATATGAATGAAGCAGGTGAAGTGTGGCCCAGTTGGAACATTATAGTGTTTGGGGCTGGTTACTATCTTTAGCAGAGATGCTGGAATTCATTCTCATCTCATTTGCTGAGCGCTCTATCATTAAAGTGTCATTGAAAACTGACACCACTTAATTTTAGCAGCTTTCAATTCTCGTTTGCAGCAAGAATAGCTTTAAATGGAGAGGAGTGCAAATTACAGAGAGAGGGATATTTTTACACCACACTCAGCATTTTATCAAACAAAGCAGCCTCCCGGGGAATAGAGGACAATACATTATAAAACCAAACTCTCCTCTGATGCTGGTAAATGGGTATTTAATCTTCTGATTGCAGGCATCCACTCTGATGAGCCTGTCATGAATATACTGGCAGGGACATTATCTGAGCTGTTGTGCTTTCCTACTCCTCAAAATATCCTTGGTTTTTATTTCGGGTGTGGTCAAACTGAAAAAAAAAAGGAAAGAAAAAGTTAAAAAGCTTCAGAGCTCAGCTGTCCCCTGCAGGCCAGTGTGGAACCTTTACCTCTTTGCAAATTACAGAGCTCTGGAGATTTTCCCCCTATTAATTGCATAATTGCTTTTCCTGCCAAAGTAATTTGAACCCTTGGGGGTTAAGAAAATCACTTACTGTGAAATAGTGGCAATTTTTAACCCATTCAGCTGGAGTTTCTTTGCCTAATTAAATGTAAAATGGCTGTTTGCTGCCCACCATGTGTATGTGTTTCTGATGCTGCTCAAATTGCTTTTCACTGGAAGCCTCTGAGCATTTAAACCTTCATAGAATTATTACACTTAGCTTTTATGTGTCCTGGAGACTTGCATCATTATTTTGTGCTGGAAAAAACCTTATTTAATCATTGGCTGATCTCTAATATTTGGGTCTATCTTTCTGTACTTGAACAAAATAAAGCCATCATTAGTTATAGAGAATGTTTTGGCTGCTGGGAAAATATCTTTTCGAATGCTGGCTTTGAGAGCTGCTCAAAGAGTTTTCATAAAAATTCAAGTTATTATTCCATGGTATAAAAACTTGTGCCCACAGGCTTCATGACTTTTCCATGGTCACACCTGAAGTCAGCTTTTAGATTTTCAAATTATCTCTGCATTTTTGCCTCTTTGTTTCTTGCTCTGGCATAAGTCACATTCTTATATCATGAGCCATTCATAACAAGCAATTTAACCCCAAGGGTTTATGATTCTAACTACTAGATGTAATTTGGTGTTTTGAAAGAGATAAAATTGACCTATAGCAAAGAGACTTGAAGCACCAAGAGAACATGTTTTGATGCCTTACAATGTCTGGGGGTAAATAGTGCAGAAAGACAGGCCTAGCTGGGCTGTGGGCTACAGGCCACTACAATTTATAGTCTTTTTTCCCAAAATATCTGTTTGATACATGTCTTAAGTTCTGTTTAATTTCCAAAATGTACCCTTTCCTTTCTCTCTTTTCCTTTTGTATTTTGTCTTTTGTTTGTTTGTTTGTTTGTTTTTTACTTTTCCATTTCTAGTTCTATTGTTCTATATATTTGACCTTTGGGATATTTAGATGGCATTCAACTGGTAAAGTTGAAAAGTTCTTATTAAAGTAAAACTAAACCTTCTGAAAATCTCAGTTGTCAACTGAAAATTAAGGGTCTTGTATGATCAAAATATATACTTATTCCTCTCAAAAAATCATGCTCTTGGAAATAAACTTTCCATAGGTATGTATAACATGGCAAAGGATAGGGTGTATGTTGGGGGAGGTAGGGAGTGTTGTATTTTTGGGTAGAGCTTCTTCTTGAGCTGTTTGGCTAACTCCATGTGAGAGAAATGAGGCTCAAAGAGAAGACCTATTGTGTTAGACAGTCCAGGGACAAAACTGGAATAAGACACAACTCAGGCATTCTAATTCTATAATTTTGCCCACCCTCATAATACAATATTGTCATTGGGCATGAAGGCCCGAATATTCTTATGTGTCTTTTATGTAATTTTAAATGATTAACTCACAGCATTAGCAGTATAAGTATTTTATATTTGTGTGTGTATATGTGTACATGTGTAAACATTTTAGTTATTCACATGTTATTATTGTTACTTTAAGCTATTTTTGCTACAGATACATTTTCAGCATCTAAAGTCATCATTCACCCTGGCAGCTTTTTTGACACTCTTAGGGGCTCAGACCAAATCATTGATCCAGACCGAGTGACCCACTAGATGACTATGCTCTTGTCATCATGGAGATTTAAAATAAATAGGTCTGCCTTTCCATCGACAGTTGCCAAACAACCTTGATCCGTGGACAACAAGCCTCTGACCTTGTTTCTAAATTCCATTCAAGCCACCTACACTGAAAAATTGGTAGAATCTGAGTATAGTCAGATAAATTGTGTTTGGTAGAGAGTACAGATAAAAACCACAGAGATAAGATAATTTAGTACATGGGTGGGGAGTATTGAGTAGTTGAGTTTGAGCCTCGCTTGGGATACTAGAAAGCAGGTTGAGGCTAGATTGTGGGTGAACTCAAACACTGGGTTAAGGGAATTTTGAAGCTTTTGGAACATGATGGTAGTATTGTTCAAGATGAATTAGACCAGAAGCAGAGTCAAGGATGCTGCAGTAGCTCTGCTGAGAGCTACACAGAGTTCTGCTGAGAGCTACTCAGTCCTGAAGTCCTGAAATGTGATGTAGGCAGTGAGAATGAAAATAAGAAAGCAGATGTCAAAGACATTGTAGAGAGTCATTCTGGGATGCAGGGGGAGAAAACTGGGAAAGGAGAAGTTATGCTAGCATCGACATTTCAAGTCTATTTTACTACCAGAAAGATGATGCACTTACTAAAATCAGGAAACACAGGAGGCTCAGAGAAGAAAAGCAGTTCTTTGAGTTTCACTCATTAGTCTGGATGTCTTCATGATAGCAAGTTGGTAATGCCCTGTTGGTAGTTGAACATACAGGCTGGGATAGAGAGAGAGAATGACATTTTATCTGCAGAGGAATCAAGAGATTAAATGAGGCTATAAACGGAGAGAGATTAAAAAGAAGAGCCCAGAGTCCAACTCACTCAGATCTTTGGGGGAATGCTACATTAGAGTTTTGGCCAAGGAAAACATATCAGCAAATTAGACAGAGAAGGAATAGAGAGATAAGTGAGAAGTGAGGTGTGGGACATCATGAGAGTTAAGGAAGGAGAGACTTTTAAGTAAGAGGTGGTGGTCAATGTGTCACATACTCCAGAGAAGCAACATAATAACTGAGGGGGGTAAAACCATTAAATTAAGTGACTTCTTGAGCAGAAGAAGTAGAATCATGAAGACAAACTGATCTTTAAAGTCTTAGCAAGTTTAGAAAAGTTGTTCAGAAAAAAAACTTTGAGCAAGAATACCAAAAGAAGCTTGACAAAGGAAGGAAAGAAATGAGAACTTGAGCAGCAGGCAGAATGAAACTAAGGTTTTATTTGAAAGAGAAGAGAAAAGTAGCAGCATATTGAGTAAAACAAAAAAAAGAAAAAAAGAGAAGAGAACTGAGCATGTTTTTAAAATTATGTGTCCAATGATCCAATCATAAAGAAGAGAAGGAAGATAACTTTTGGAGCAAAGCCTTGGAACAGGCAGCAGGGGACAGAAACAAACGCATAGGTGTGAGTGGTTAACAGTGAAAAAAAACCAGGAATACATTGATCTCAGGGTTTGGCAGGAAGAAGGAGGATGAGTGAAATTGAAATGTTTAAATGAGAGGGAAAACAAGGCAGTTCATGTCAAGGCTTATCAATAAAATATGAGAGTAAGTTAAATGAAGAGAAAAAGAGAATCGAGGATAGGCATTATGAAGTGCACTGGAGTAGGTACTATAGAAAATCCAATGTATTATTGTTTTAACAAGTATTTATATAATGCTTACTATGCACCAGGCATTGCGTAAAAGTGCTTTACCTATACAGTCATGTGTCACTTAACAATGGGAATAGTTTCTAAGAAATGTGTCATTAGACAATTTTGTCATTGTGTGAACATCATAGACTGTGCTTACACAAACATAGGTAATATAGCTTACTACACTCCTAGGACCACCATTGCAATATGTGGTTCACTGTTAACCAAAACATCATTATGTATCACATGACTGTATTAGCTTGTTAAATATTTTTGATAATCCTAAGTGTTATTATTATCACCATTATACAGATGAGGAAACTGAGGTACATGGAGGCTAAGAAACATGTACAAGATCACACAGTCAGGAAGCAACAAAGTCAGCATTCTCCAGGCAGTCCTGTTGGAACAGATTTCTCAGCAATATGCAGCCTTGCTCTTGACAGTCATTTGTTGAATACAAGCAAAGAGGATGGCCAGAAACCCCCAGTGACACAAAGTGAATCATATTATTTCACTAGGGGTGGAATTAGTTGGTCCATTGTGGAACTCTGTGTCACATTCTGCAGCCCAAAGGCCAAAGCAGAGGAAATAATCAGTGCATTTTTTAGGGCTTGGATATGAGCATGGTCATTAGCATCTACAAGGGAGCCAGGCTCGATGGCTCAGCCTGTAATCCCGCGCCTTTGGGAGGCTGAAGTGAGTGGATTGCCTGAGCCCACGGGTTCGAGACCTGTCTGGGCAGCGAGACCTCATCTCTACAATAAATCAAAAAAACCAGCCGGGCGTGGTAGCACATGCCTGTAATTCCGGCTACTCGGAAGCCTGAGGCTGAAGGATCGCCGGAGCCCAGCAGGTCGAGGCTGCCACTGCACTCCAGTCTGGGCGACAGAGTGAGACTCCAACTCCAAAAAAAAAAAGAATCTACAAGGAAACTTTTAAAAAATAGTATACCCTGGAATCTATTCCAGAGTAACAATATGAAAAGATTGAGGGTTAAAAGTACAGGAAATTTTTGTTTTTAAAGCTCTGCAATTGTCACAGCTCTACTGGGATTGTCACAGTAGCTATGTTTTAAAACCACCAAACTTGGTAAATCCAGATGAAGGATGAAAGAGGGAGACAATCAAAGGTCCTCATGTTTCCTCCACACAATATGGACAGACAAAAGCAGTTGTCCTAGAAGGACAGGAAAGGATGGAGGCTCTACAGACCCAGATTTAGGAGCGGGCAAATTGAAGAGGAAATCATAGCAGGAGAGGAAGTTGCAGTTAACCAGGGACATTCTTAATTGTTATGGCACAGTTACTTCCAGAAGAAACTATACAATGATAAAAATTCCTTGTCACTGTTTCTAGAAATAAATAAGCATCTGCCCCCAAAATGATCACATCCCTGCAAAAACAGAATAATATATCTATCAGCAAAAGTAGTGCATGGACAAAAATATGCAATCTGGAGTGCAGGAAAAGCCCTTTCATCGGGGCTTCTCAAACTATTTGAAAAGCAAGAGCAGGTTTTTGTTGGTTTCCTTGTTTTAACTTTCAGTCTGTTGTAATAGGATATATTTGAAAAATAGAGTCAAAAATGAATTGCTAGGAAATGAATTTAAAAACCCAAATGCCTACAAAATAACAAGCTTAAATATTTTTTATTACCAGACTCTACAGACATAAAATTATTCTGTCAAATTGCTATAATCTTTCTAAATGCTCTGAATTGCAGTTCTTAACATCTCATCACAGAACAAACACTTCAGAGATCAGCTTCAGTCTATGAACCACACTTTCAATACTCACAGTTACTCTGCCTCTACTCGGAAATGTTCATGTGTTTTATACCATCTCTACAAATCTCTCTGCAGACCTAGAACCAAGGTCAGCTACATAGTTTTCAAGACCCAGTGCAAAATGAAAATGCAGGGCTCTCATTTCAAAATGCAGAGAAAAAAGTGACATTAAAGGTACTAAAATATAAGTTTGTTCTTTTCTTCCTGAGTCTCTTTCTTGTCATCTCTTGTCATGTTATTTATTTGCTATTTAATATCATTCAAAGAAAAGAAAAATTAGACATTTAATTATTACCATCAGTTTTTCCATTTATCCTTATATTCTACAATACCAGTTTTACATTCAAATACAAAAGCATTCAATCATATGCAGAATCACCAAACTTACACATTTCATATTTTACAGCTCAAACATGCAAGTCTTTTTTTCTTACCAGAACAGTGAAAATATTGTACAAAGCAAACTATACTGTTTTTATTTCATTTCTTTATACAAACATATGCTATTAACACTTTCTATGTTGGACTCACTGATGATAAGTAAGCAAGTACTGAACCACTGGATGCCTTCTCTCTCCTTTTTCCTCTATGTCATCGTTTTCACCTTAAGTAGAATGCAAGGAAGTAACTCAGGAAGGATATGGTAGAGTTCCCTAGTCATTCATGTTTCTTAGAATGTCATTGCCATCTATGTTTGAAGCATTTCTGGTTTAAATGGAAAGCAGCCTCTTGTGGCTGTCTACTCCCTGCTTTCTCAATTACAGACATAATACTCTAATTTTGTGTTTGTTTCAAATCTGCTGAACTTCTATATATCATGAGCCCACCGTAATTCTGCAATCATGGGACACTACTAATGCCATATGCAAATGAGATGTTAAGAAATAGCAGACACACTCATGGCATGCATCTCCTCTGCTCACGCTCATGCTTCATTGTCCCATCCATCAGACTTCATGTACAGAATACAAAATTCCAACAGCAGAGCAGAAACCAACTTCAGGGTCCTTGTGGACTTGGGTTCATAGCATTTTGTCAATAGCTTTCTTATAGCACATTATCATCCTTTGTGTTGTGGGCAACTCTGAATATCATTTTTGAATGTTTCAATCATGACTCCTTGATCTTTGTTTCATCTTGGTCTTGACTTTGCCTTACTCTTGTAGGTCCTTCATATCCCTGCTATGGTCAACTTCCTACAAAAAAAATTCATCATGTTACTTTTTATCTTGAAATTATTTCATAGCTCCAGTTGCCTTCAGGACAACATCAAGTCTCTTAACAGAGATTCTGCAGATTTTTATGATTTGCCCATTCCCTACCTCCAACTTCATCATCAAACATGCTCCTATATACAACCTATGATCCAAGCAGAGTCCCTTTCATAGATCTTCCTGACATTTTGAATATGTGGTTTTCTCAGCCTGAGAGACTTTTTTCCCTCCCTCTCTTCTCCCCAACCACCCCATGGCACGTTCTCTGGATACCTTGCACTGATTCTTCAGGATTCAGCTTTTGTATTATATCATCTTGAGAATTTTTCCTAATATCCAGTCTGGATTGAAAACTCCTCTATACTTCTCTGCACCCTTCACTGTGTGACAGGGTCTAGAGTTTCCTTGCTATGGGCAAGCCCTCTCCAAAGGCACAGGCTATGTATCCCTCATCAAACCTGATACTTAGGAGATACTTAAGAAATGTTTGTTAAGCCAAATAAGTGAACAATTAGTATTGTGTACTGATTTGAATTATATTTAAACTCATACCTGGGGTATATTTCAATATTAGGGAGAAAATTCTGTCTCCTAAGGTTCTAGCTTAAAAGGACTTCCACAGTTGTTTGTGCTAAGAGTGTGTTTTTGTGTTATTATTTGCGTTAAATGTTCACCTTTATTACTCAGGATATATTTTCATCTTCGACTTTTTCATATCTGCAAAAACACCTTGCAGGTTTCTAAGAGATGCCTTGCTTGAGATTCTGGAGGAGAAAGTATAAAGAAAAAAGCATAGGTGTTGGAATTAGAGAAACCTGGGGCTCAGTCCTAGCTCAGCTCTTCACAGTTATGTAACTTTGGAGAAGTTCCTTAATATCTTTGAGGATCAGTTTTCACATTTGCAAAGGGAGATTAAAAATTGTTGAAAAGAGTAGAAAATGTATACATAAAACATCTTTCCCAGAGCTCATACATAATACTCAATGAGCAGCTGTTATTATGATGCTGTGAAATTTCTCATTCCTAAGTATATAGCTCAGAGTCTGAAATAAAAACTGAAATCAATTCAGAATGTTAGATTGGGAAGAGATTTGCAATTACAAACTTGATGCTTTATAGATGGGGAGACTGGATCTCACAGAGATCAAGTGACTTACTTGCCAGAGGTTTTACAACTAAAAGATCAACGTTGGGATTCAAATCTTGGTCTTCTGGATCCAAGTGCATTGTTAATTTTCTAATGGCCATTTAAAAAAATTCCCAGCAACAGCCAACTCAATGTGAAGGGCAGGTTACTCAGAAACCTGGTCAGTCTGTGAATATGGCATCTGTCCAGCACATTTTAGAGAAAAGAAGCCATTGCTTTCTTCCCTTACCACTCGTGTTGGCACATCATGTGTGTTGATTTAGCCAAAGACATGTAGCAACAACAGTGAAAATAGAAAAGGGAGAGGAAAATAAAGAAGTGCTTGTTGGCCAGAGCGAAGATCAAAATATACTCTTCCTCCATGTTTTAAACAGTGGGCCCTCTGAGACAGTGATGTCATAGAGAGGACTTGAATGACAAATCTGTTGTCTTTCTATTTTTTTCTTCTTTGCTCCTGCAGCACTGAGCTTCTAGGTCCTTCAAACTTGACTTGCTCGTGTTTTGTTGACTGTTCTATGCTACCTTGCCACCCATCAGTGCCTCAGTGGGACTTTCTTGCTTGGCTTCTCAGCATGAAGTGATTTGGAGTAAGTTGATATTCACTGAGTCTTAGCTGCATTTATAGACAGAAGTGGTCACCTGACTATTAGAATATGCTGTTGAGAGAACATATAGCAATTAGTCTAGAAGGTAGGTCACCGCAACGTGTGTTTGTGGAATATTGAACAAAAATGCACAGATTTAAAATTTAATTTATTTCTAGACATTGGGATTGAGCAGTTGTAACAGTATTCTCTAAGAATTTGCAAAGACCTTTATTTTTTTTTATTCCAATAATTTAACTAGAATTGCACTTAGACAATATGTGCTGTTTCCTAATTTTAGTATTTTATTTTGCATGATAAGGGAGTATGTATTATGAAGACTTTGTTAGTCTTTTGTTTTTTTTCCCCAAATACCTGAACTCCCACAGTATGTGATTTATACACATGTCTAGTCTCAAATATGGTCATGTAATAGTTATCCATCCCTCAAAAGGAGTAGTATCCTTTGTTTTTTTGTTTTTTTAGAGACAAGGTCTCTCTCTGTCTCCCAGCCTAGAATGCAGTGGTGTGATCATAGCTCATTGTAACCTCAATCTTCTGGGCTCAAGAGATCCTCCAACCTCACCTCCCAAGTAGCTGGGACTCCAGGTGCGTGCCATCATGCCTGGTTAATTATTTTTTATTTTTAATTTGTTATAGAGACGGGGTCTTGCTGTGTTGCTCAGAATGGTCTCAAACTTCTGTCCTCAAGCAATCATCCTGCCTTGACCTTCCAAAGTACTAGAATTACAAATGTGAGCCACTGTGCCCAGCCCATAGAATACATTGAACTATCCTTTGAAATTATTTTTTACTGTAAAGTTCATGGATTTGTAATGATTCATATACCTGACTTAGACAAGGAGGTCATATGAAGTTGCAGGTGGAGTCATGGGAGGAAATGAGAAAATAAAACTTCAAACTGTATCCTGTAGCCACTGTTTTAAGCAATGAAGTCAATGAAGTCATCCAGCCAAAAAAGGCTACAAAAGTACCACCGAAATGTGATTAGGCCACCAAACCTCGATGTTGCTGTTTTTCTTTTCTTTTCTCCCATCCCTCCCTCCTTCTCTCTCTCTCTCTCTCTCTCTCTCTCTCTCTCTCTCTCTCTCTCTCTCTCTCTCTCTTTCTCTTTCTCTTTCTCTTTCTTTCTTGTAGTAGTCTCACTCTGTTGCCCATGCTGGAGTACAGTGGTACACTCACGATAACCTCAGCCTCAACCTGCTGGATCCAGGTGATCCTTCCACCTCAGCCTTCTAAAGTAGTTAGAACCACAGGTATGTACCACTATGCCCAGGTAATTTCGACAAATTTCCAAGGCTCTGGACTCAGGTAATTCTCCCACCTTCACCTCCCAAAGTGCTGGGATTACAGGCATGGGCCTCCATGCTTGACATATTGCTGTTTTTCATCTACTGAGTAGAATAACAGGGTGTATCTCTCCCCCTTTTTTTTTAGCATCTAGTATCTGTGACCCACCCCTCCTTTACTAACTCGCTGAAAAAAAAATACACTGCTACTGCCTCCTCTTCTTCCTCCTATACATTCTCACATTCTCCTTCTCTCTCTCTCTCTCTCTCTCTTTTTTTTTTTAGTACATTTTTGCTCAATTAATTATCCTTGAGAGGTCTTGTCATTTCTTTTACTGACCTTTGGCTTCTGGTATCCTTCCATTTTTTAATTCCATTTTGTACAATCATCTTGTATTCATACCTGTACTTTTTTTGTTGGTAGCCTTGAGACTAATTATTTGTTTCATTATAATTGGGCCACAAAATACCTACTGTTTCCCTTAAACAAAACTAATAAAGTATATCCTTGGAATAATACTTTTACTGGGGTGCTCAAAGAATATGCATCTATAAAATTTTGACAACTGTCATTCTTGATTTTAAAGCACAGGAGCATGTTTTGTAGGGATCTTTGGCATTATTACATTCATGCCTCCACTTTCAGTACTATTAGTATGTTAAAAATAGGGGAACAGAGATATCTATATACCACTCCCTTTGCTCTCTAGAGCTTCTGTATAACTATAATATGACATTTTAGCTAATAAACTAGAACTAATTCATCAAATTAGAGATGCCCCTCTAAAATTGTTTCCTTGGGAAAATACACATAAATTATATTTATACAAATTTGTTCAGAAAAAATTTTATAACTCCCATTTTGAAATAACCTTCAGAATCTGAGAATGTCCTGGTTAATGACAAATTGATAATTTTTTTGAGAAAGGACTTGTTTTTTGGAATAGCCAAATTTCATTAGAAATAAAATTGGATGAATAATTTGATCGTCAGTGGCATAACCTCATCCATGATCTAAAAAAGAAATTTGACTCTAAGAATTGACACTGATCCTTAAGGCATTTTATACAGAATGTTTGAGCAATGACAATGTCATTAGAATAAGTGTGTAGCCAACTGAAGTGACTATTTTGATAGGCAGTTACCTATTTGATAGAAAGGCTCTGGTATGTTCGTTAAATTAAAAATATGATTTAGATTCGCAGTTTACAACTTCCTTCACCGTTGTAAAGTCCTAGTTTATCTAGCATTAGGTCAAATGGGTCCTTCACTTGGCCAGGACAAAGGCAGTCGGTCTTGGCAGGACCAAGGACTAGATTCCAGCCTCCTTTATACTTCATAACACACGCTCTTGGCTTTCTTGGTTTGCAGGAGCCTCTTTTTGTCTTTCATTTTATTGTTTTCACATACTGGTTTCTTTGTTTTTTTGTACTTTTATTTCTCCAAACAAGTAATGAGGATTGAAACTGAAGACAAACAGAAAGCCTGAGACAACTGAGACAGGCACAGTTTGTATCAATGAAAAAATATTTCACTCCAAATGGAACTGCTAAATTGAAGTATATGTGAAATATATTTCTGCTTTCCTTTTTGCAAT